>NC_092086.1:109753005-109843005 GCF_045679555.1 Salvelinus alpinus
GTCTTGATTACCAACAACGACGAGACGGCCTACAGGGAGGAGGTGAGGGCCCTCGGAGTGTGGTGTCAGGAAAATAACCTCACACTCAACGTCAACAAAACAAAGGAGATGATTGTGGACTTCAGGAAACAGCAGAGGGAGCACCCCCCTATCCACATCGACTGGTCAGTAGTGTAGAAGGTGGAAAGTTTTAAGTTCCTCGGTGTACACATCACGGACAAACTGAATTGGTCCACCCACACAGACAGCGTTGTGAAGAAGGCGCAGCAGCGCCTCTTCAACCTCAGGAGGCTGAAGAAATTCGGCTTGTCACCAAAAGCACTCACAAACTTCTACAGATGCACAATCGAGAGCATCCTGTCGGGCTGTATCACCGCCTGGTACGGCAACTGCTCCGCCCACAACCGTAAGGCTCTCCAGAGGGTAGTGAGGTCTGCAGAACGCATCACCGGGGGCAAACTACCTGCCCTCCAGGACACCTACACCACCCGATGTCACAGGAAGGCCATAAAGATCATCAAGGACAACAACCACCCAAGCCACTGCCTGTTCACCCCGCTATCATCCAGAAGGCGAGGTCAGTACAGGTGCATCAAAGCAGGGACCGAGAGACTGAAAAACAGCTTCTATCTCAAGGCCATCAGACTGTTAAACAGCCACCACTAACATTTAGCGGCCGCTGCCAACATACTGACTCAACTCCAGCCACTTTAAAAATGGGAATTGATGGAAATTATGTAAAAATGTACCACTAGCCACTTTAAACAATGCCACTTAATATAATGTTTACATACCCTACATTACCCATCTCATATGTATATACTGTACTCTATATCATCTACTGCATCTTGCCATCTTTATGTAATACATGTACCACTAGCCACTTTAAACTATGCCACTTTATGTTTACATACCCTACAGTACTCATCTCATATGTATATACCGTACTCTATACCATCTACTGCATCTGCCATGCCGTTCTGTACCACCACTCATTCATATATCTTTATGTACATATTCTTTATCCCTTTACACTTGTGTGTGTGTGTAAGGTAGTAGTTGTGGAATTGTTAGGTTAGATTACTTGTTGGTTATTACTGCATTGTCGGAACTAGAAGCACAAGCATTTCGCTACACTCGCATTAACATCTGCTAACCATGTGTATGTGACTAATAAAATTTGATTTGATTTGATTTGTTATTGATTTCATGAACCTTATTTCTAAGGCTACCTATAATATGGTCTATTTTCAGGCCTTTCCTGGGTCGCTTATCAGAGATAGACATAATATGGAAAAGAGCAAACAATGCAAGATAAAAAATATACATTCAGCAGTCCATTAATCAGTTGGTGTGTGTAAATGTGTTTGTGTGTGCTGCAGGGTTGAAGCTACGAACCCATAGGCTTGGCTCTCTCATCCCTTCCAGGCTTTTGGGAGGGAAGGTGGACAATGAGCCAGTCATACTGTAAGCAATGTCCCTACGTGCTCTGGCAGCTTTCATGGTAGGGATAAGTTATTTCCTCTTATGGCTCACACCTTCAGGATAGTCCTCATTGAGGAAGATGTTTGTTCCTCTCAAGTTCTTTGCTCTTTCCAGAACAGCTAACTTGTCATTGAACCTCAGGAACTTGACCACTATCGGCCTGGGTCTGTCACCTGGGCCGGTGGTAGGTTTTCCAGTCCTGTGAGCACGCTCCACCTCAATCTTCCTGTGGTGCATATTCAATTTCTCTGAGATAATTTCCCTCACTTTGTCCTCAGACTCCATCCAGGTCTCGGAGATTCCAGGTCTCGGAATTCCAACCACAACAATGTTGTTCCGCCTTGATTGTCCCTCAAGATAATCCAATTTCTCCGTCATTGTTATCATGGATTCACATACATAACTGATGTCCTCTCTGTGACTTACAGATTGCTGTCATCTTGCTGTTCTCCTGTTTAATCTCACTGGCCTGACCCTGGGAGAACTGCAAACTTGTCTTCAGGTCCTGGACCTCTCATTCTATTATTAGTTGACTCCACCAGTATTTGGACACAACAATTGAAGCTATCTTCTTGTTGTTGTAACATCTGATGGTCAAACTATTTTTGTTAATTTAAAAGATGCTTCACCTGTCATGTAGAGACACCACTGTCCTCAACGGTACACCTGCTGGCTTTGGTGTTTGTCATGGTAGCTACGTAGGTTACGCGCTTACTCCTCGCAGTTCCAGACAGGGCAGGTTGCAGGGAAGATGGGAAACAACAACAAACAGTAGGGATCTAGACAGCCACAAGCCCGGGACAATCCACGGTTTCAGCCACAATAGCTAACCGCGTCACGGGCTGCGTTCAAGCCCTCAAACCCCTGCTAGCTTGATAGGCAGCTAGCTAGCAGCTAGGTTCTCCCAAGTGGCGTATTGGTCTAAGACACTGCATCTCAGTGCTAGTGGCGTCACTACAGACCCTGGTTTAATTCCAGGCTGTATCACAACCGGCCATGATTGGGGGTCCCATAGGGCGGCGCACAATTGGCCCAGCGTCGTCCCCGTTAGGTTTTGGCCGGGGTAGGTCACTGTTGTAAATAAGAATTTGATCTTAACTGACTTGCCTAGTTAAATAAAGGTTAAATAAAATAAATAAATACGCCAAGCAGCTCCTCAGACCTGGCCTTGGTCGGCAGGATCACTGGACAGATCGTAGCGATCCCAGCAACTGATGCCAACCGCGACACGAGATCCAAACTCAAAAGATAGCTGGCTAGCAACCTAACTGTTTCAATAGACTTTCAAAACTTTCCAAAACAACAAACTTTCCAAAAAAACTAACCGTGCTCTCCCTCATTCCACATTCAACAGGATGCCGAACAAGGCAATTGCACAAAGAAATTGACTTCTGTTGTGATTTAAGCATTAGAATGGACTCAGAACATCCAGTGTCGTTGTTCTCTATCAATAATTGTAATTTTGAGTGAAAAACGAAACAAATCTAAAACCAGAAAAAGTAAAACTCAGAAGATATAAAACAGAATTTGGGAGAAAAAAAAAAGATTTTATAGGGCCCTCAAAGTTATTTATTAAACATTATTTTACCAGGTATGTTGACAAACACTTTCTACTTTCTTGTACACTAAGGACCCGGGGAAAAGTTCCAGGAGAGACGAATGTGCCTATTTGAAAGCTAGAAAAATATTAGTAGCTCGCAACGTTTCCCTTCACTGGAACTAAGGGCCCTAGCCCGAACCATGAAAAACAGCCCCAGAACATTATTCCTCCTCCACTAAACTTTACAGTTGGCACTATGCATTCAAGCAGGTAGCGTTCTCTTGTGTGTAGCTGCTCGGCCATGGACACTCATTTCATGAAGTTCCCGACTTCCAGAGGCAGTTTGGAACTCGGTCGTGAGTGTTGCAACCGAGGACAGTTTTTTTTTAACACTACACGCTTCAGCACTTGATGGTTCCGTTCTGTGAGCTTGTGTGGCCTACCACTTCGCGGCTGAGCCGTTGTTGCTCCTAGACGTTTCCACTTCACAATAACAGCACTTAGAGTTGTCCGGGGAAGCTCCAGTAGGGCAGAAATTTGACGAACTGACTTGTTGGAATGGTGTCATCCTATTACAGTGCCACGTTGAAAGTTACAGAGCAGCAAGTCCATTCTACTGCCAATGTTTGCATAGCTGTGTGCTCGATTTTATACATCTGTCAGCAATGGGTGTGGCTGTAATAACCAAATCCACTAATTTGAAGGTTTCCACATACTTTTGTATATACACTCGCTCTTGCTGCGGGTGATTTTTTTGATCCACCTCTACGCAGATGACAATCATTCTGTACACATCTGTGCCTTCTTTGGACACTGTGTTAACAAACCTCCAAACGAGCTTAAACGCCATTCAACACCCCTTCCGTGGCCTCCAACTGCTCTTAAATGCTAGTAAAACAAAATGCATGCTCTTCGACCGATCGCTGCCCGCACCCGCCCGACCGCCCAGCATCACTACTCTGGACGGTTCTGACTTAGAATATGTGGACAACTATAAATACCTGGGTGTCTGGCTAGACTGTAAACTCTCCTTCCAGACTCACATTAAGCATCTCCAATCCAAAGTTAAATCTAGAATTGGCCTCCTATTTCGCAACAAAGCCTCCTTCACTCATGCTGCCAAACATACCCTCGTAAAACTGACCATCCTACCGATCCTTGACTTCGGCTATGTCATTTACAAAATAGCCTCCAACACTACTCAGCAAATTCGATGCAGTCTATCACAGTGCCATCCTTTTTGTCACCAAAGCCCCATATACTACCCACCACTGCGACCTGTATGCTCTCGTTGTCTGGTCCTCGCTACATATTCGTCACCAATCCCACTGGCTCCAGGTCATCTATAAGTCTTTGCTAGGTAAAGCTCCTCCTTATTTCAGCTCACTGGTCACCATAGTAACACCCACCCGTAGCACGCGCTCCAGCAGGTATATTCCACTGGTCATCCCCAATGCAACACCTCCTTTAGCCGCCTTTCCTTCCAGTTCTCTGCTGCCAATGACTGGAACGAATTGCAAAAATCACTGAAGTTGGAGACATATCTCCCTCACTAACTTTAAGCGTCAGCTGTCAGAGCAGCTTACCGATCGTTGCAGCTGTACACAGCCCATCTGTAAATAGCCCATCCAACCAACTACCTACCTCATCCCCACATTTTTTTAGTTTTTCTGCACTTTTGCACACCAGTATTTCTACTTGCACATCCTCACCTGCACACATATCAATCCAGTGTAAATTGCTAAATTGTAATTACTTTGCCACTATTGGCCTATTTATTGCCTTACCTCCTTACTTCATTTGCACACACTGTATACAGATTTTTCTGTTGTGTTATTGACTGTACGATTGTTTATGTGTAACTCTGTGTTGTTGTTTTTGTCGCACTGCTTTGCTCTATCTTGGCCAGATCGCAGTTGTAAATGAGAACTTGTTCTCAACTGGCCTACCTGGTTAAATAAAGGTGACATTTTTTATATATATATACTAATTAATATACTAATTAATATACTAATATACTAATTAATTAGCATCCAATCCTTCGAGGGAAAAAAAGTATCCACCTGAGTCATAGGTAGCTCCTAGCATCTGTGTCTGACTGAATTTCCTCCAAAGCCTCTTTCTCGGTATTCCTGGCTTTTGTCATCTTTTTACCCCCGTTGGGTAGTTCTCTTGGCTTTTCACTTTCTTTTTAAATCCCTGATAAGCCATTTTTATGCCAAAGCGATGAAAGAATTCGTTCAATATACTATGATGCGTTCTGAGTGTGTCCTTTCTAAGTACCGGTAGCAACTGTTTGCATTACGCTAAAGAGCTGCTCCGTCCTACACAAGTCCCACCCAGGTCATCTGATATGACTGGAAAGCTTATCTTATTGGCTACACAACTGTCCATCTTTCATTTTACCCACTCCTCAGTCGAAAGATAAAAACAACACACTTTTGGTGCTCTAAGATATGGGTGGACATTTGATCTTCTAGTTCAGCCATACATTATCGGAGAACATTGACACTAGGCTACTTTTGTTCGTAAGAACCTAACGATTCATTTACTAGCTCAAACACAGACCACATGGAAGCTTACCTTGTAAGATGTTTGTTGTTTAGTGAAAACAAAGTTTAAATTGGACTCCTTGACTCTCTGGGCTGTGATTCGATAATGGTAGGTCACAGGGCGATCAAACAACATTATCTGTGGAGTCTATGCTTTAATCACATATCGACATTGTTCAAGATTTACATAGCTTTATCTGGACTGTGAGTCGCAGCCATCTTGAAATGGGCTCGTGGGTGTGGCCTGCCCTTCTATGGCCGTATGCTCATATATGGTACTAAGTCACACCAAAGATTGTATGGTACGGGAAGAAAGCCAAGATCCCCAGCTTTCAGGAGACACCCTGTATTCAGGGACGACATTGAATTAAACATTTATATCAAGGGGACCCTACATTTTAAGAGGTTAAATGCCCTGATGACTTGATACACAACAACATATTCCAGATTGCCTTGGTAGCTCTAAGCACACAAACACACTCAAACACTTACTCCACCCTGATTATGTCATCGACTTGGTCATTAGACAGACATTAGTCATATTTTGTGAAATATTTATCTTTCCATTTATACATGCCTAAGCATTGAGATCTCTGCACTGTAGCATCAGAACGTCGTCCAGCCTTTGAAATGCTGTCGCTCTATTCTTCATGATACCTCCGTGTTAGACCACTAGACTGGCTGTCAGTCTGTGGTTGGCTCTGAATAAAGACATTATCACGTCCCGCGGGTACTCTCCAGCTGTGAAGCACTCAGTTAGTCAGTCAGTGATGGTAACACTAATGGTTCCAAGCTGTTGAAAGGAAGGAGGATTCACGCATGCACAGGATTCTCCTCTGCTCTCTGTGGTTAGGAGACTTAACCATATGAAAGAATAAGACTGTGAAGGGCCAGAACAGTGAGTCACTGACCCAGCACACAGTCCATTTTACCGGATGGACCCTGGCTAGGACCACACACTTCCTGGCCAAGCTCGCTCACTGTCACGGGACAGCTAACCAGAACCACCACACGAGCACTCCTCTTCCTCTCATCAATTCTTTCAGGATTATTTAACGCTGTTGCGTGACCACGGGGAAGTGGAAACAGAAATACTCTTTGCGTAGGCGGACACACACAATCCACCGTGTTTTATGATGACTAAGAGAGTAGCCTGCTGACACTATTGTCCGTGTCTTCACTGTTTAGGGATGTAGTGGTGGGGAAGGTAATGTAGTACATTTATGATTTTGGCTGTTTAGGGATATGGTGGTGGGTGGGGAAGGTAATGTAGTACATTTATGATTTTGGCTGTTTAGGGATATGGTGGTGGGTGGGGAAGGTAATGTAGTACATTTATGATTTTGGCTGTTTAGGGATATGGTGGTGGGTGGGGAAGGTAATGTAGTACATTTATGATTTGGGCTGTTTAGGGATATGGTGGTGGGTGGGGAAGGTAATGTAGTACATTTATGATTTTGGCTGTTTAGGGATATGGTGGTGGGTGGGGAAGGTAATGTAGTACGTTCGTGATTTTGCTCTCAGGGGAATTTACTCCTGGAATTTCCAAATGTCAGATTTGCACATTTTCTGTCAAGGATTTTTTGTTATTAATTGACACTTTAAAGAAAAATCACTCTTTAGGTCCATATATTCAGAGGCAGCAGAGGGTGAAAGGGCTTTCCCCTCCGTTAGTGAACACTCCCGTCTTCATCCCTTGGTTCCTTCCCAGAAGGCCAGTTACATGAATGTGTGAATAGCTCGCAGATAGATTGACTGTGTGGCGCTTGTGATGAACGGAGGCACGCATGTTATTATCATTGTATAATACCTCACACTGTCTTCATATCTGCATCTTAGACGCTTTGCAAACAACCACCAAGCCTCCTTTCGTCATCACGCTACACTGTAGTTTTCCCAAACAACCACCAAGCCTCCTTTCATCATCACGCTACACTGTAGTTTTCCCAAACAACCACCGAGCCTCCTTTCATCATCACGCTACACTGTAGTTTTCCCAAACAACCACCGAGCCTCCTTTCATCATCACGCTACACTGTAGTTTTCCCAAACAACCACCAAGCCTCCTTTCATCATCACACTACACTGTAGTTTTCCCAAACAACCACCAAGCCTCCTTTCATCATCACGCTACACTGTAGTTTTCCCAAACAACCACCGAGCCTCCTTTCATCATCACGCTACACTGTAGTTTTCCCAAACAACCACCGAGCCTCCTTTCATCATCACGCTACACTGTAGTTTTCCCAAACAACCACCGAGCCTCCTTTCATCATCACGCTACACTGTAGTTTTCCCAAACAACCACCGAGCCTCCTTTCATCATCACGCTACACTGTAGTTTTCCCAAACAACCACCGAGCCTCCTTTCATCATCACGCTACACTGTAGTTTTCCCAAGCAACCACCGAGCCTCCTTTCATCATCACGCTACACTGTAGTTTTCCCAAACAAATATTATAACCTTATTGTGGGAATTCTAAGAGCATGTTAAGTCTGTCTATAACGCCAATCCATGGGCAAAGCATTGATTATAAATGTATAGACAATGTCATTAAGGAGAAGCACCTATCTTATACAAATGATTTTACGGCATGCTCAAGACTAATGTCAATGTTAGCGCTACAGAGAATGAGAGAAGGAGTGTGTTTCCTGTCTGCTGAGCCTAGTTTAGTTGAAGTCGGAAGTTTAAATACACTTAGGTTGGAGTGATTAAAACTTGTTTTTCAACCACTCCACAAATTTCTTGTTAACAAACTATAGTTTTGGAAAGTCTGTTAGGACATCTACTTTGTGCATGACATAAGTAATCTTTCCAACAATTGTTTACAGATAGATTATTTCATTTATAATTCACTGTGTCACAGTAAACTTTTGACCCACTGGGAATGTGATGAAAGAAATAAAAGCTGAAATAAATCATTCTCGATACTATTATTCTGACATTTCACATTCTTAAAGTAAAGTGGTGATCCTAACTGACCTCAGACAGGGAATTGTTACTGGGATTAACTGTCAGGAATTGTGAAAAACTGAGTTAAATGTACTTGGCTAAGAAGTATGTAAACTTCTGACTTCAACTGTATATAACAATTTATTATAATATGCATGTGACTACCTCAGTCACTGTGGCTGTAATATTACAAATGAAAAAGCCAAATTTGCTGCATTTTTACCTATTTTACTATGCCTCCCTTTTTAACAACATATTCTAAACTCTTCTCCAGAAAAACACTTATCACTTAAAATATATATACAGTGGGGAGAACAAGTATTTGATACACTGCCGATTTTGCAAGTTTTCCTACTTACAAAGCATGTAGAGGTCTGTAATTTTTATCATAGGTACACTTCAACTGTGAAAGACGGAATCTAAAACAAAAATCCAGAAAATCACATTGTATGATTTTTAAGTAATTAATTTGCATTTTATTGCATGACATAAGTATTTGATCACCTACCAACCAGTAAGAATTCCAGCTCTCACAGACCTGTTAGTCTTTCTTTAAGAAGCCCTCCTGTTCTCCACTCATTACATGTATTAACTGCACCTGTTTGAACTCGTTACCTGTATAAAAGACACCTGTCCACACACTCAATCAAACAGACTCCAACCTCTCCACAATGGCCAAGACCAGAGAGCTGTGTAAGGACATCAGGGATAGAATTGTAGACCTGCACAAGGCTGGGATGGGCTACAGGACAATAGGCAAGCAGCTTGGTGAGAAGGCAACAACTGTTGGCGCAATTATTAGAAAATGGAAGAAGTTCAAGATGACGGTCAATCACCCTCGGTCTGGGGCTCCATGCAAGATCTCACCTCGTGGGGCATCAATGATCATGAGGAAGGTGAGGGATCAGCCCAGAACTACACGGCAGGACCTGGTCAATGACCTGAAGAGAGCTGGGACCACAGTCTCAAAGAAAACGATTAGTAACACACTACGCCGTCATGGATTAAAATCCTGCAGCGCACGCAAGGTCCCCCTGCTCAAGCCAGCGCATGTCCAGGCCCGTCTGAAGTTTGCCAATGACATCTGGATGATCCAGAGGAGGAATGGGAGAAGGTCATGTGGTCTGATGAGACAGAAATTGAGCTTTTTGGTCTAAACTCCACTCGCCGTGTTTGGAGGAAGAAGAAGGATGAGTACAACCCCAAGAACACCATCCCAACCGTGAAGCATGGAGGTGGAAACATCATTCTTTGGGGATGCTTTTCTGCAAAGGGGACAGGACAACTGCACCGTATTGAGGGGAGGATGGATGGGGCCATGTATCGCGAGATCTTGGCCAACAACCTCCTTCCCTCAGTAAGAGCATTGAAGATGGGTCGTGGCTGGGTCTTCCAGCATGACAACGACCAGAAACACACAGCCAGGGCAACTAAGGAGTGGCTCCGTAAGAAGCATCTCAAGGTCCTGGAGTGGCCTAGCCAGTCTCCAGACCTGAACCCAATAGAAAATCTTTGGAGGGAGCTGAAAGTCCGTATTGCCCAGCGACAGCCCCGAAACTTGAAGGATCTGGAGAAGGTCTGTATGGAGGAGTGGGCCAAAATCCCTGCTGCAGTGTGTGCAAACCTGGTCAAGAACTACAGGAAACGTATGATGTCTGTAATTGCAAACAAAGGTTTCTGTACCAAATATTAAGTTGTGCTTTCCTGATGTATCAAATACTTATGTCATGCAATAAAATGCAAATTAATTACTTAAAAATCATACAATATGATTTTCTGGATTTTTGTTTTAGATTCCGTCTCTCACAGTTGAAGTGTACCTATGATAAAAATTACAGACCTCTACATGCTTTGTAAGTAGGAAAACCTGCAAAATCGGCAGTGTATCAAATACTTGTTCTCCCCACTGTATATTTTTTCCCTTCTTTCCCTCTCCTCTGTTGCCCTTGTCTTTCAGGTGCGACAGCCTCCACATGAGGAGATACTGTTCTGTACAAAGATACTGTTCTGTACAATATGCATACTACCGTTCAAAAGTTTGGTGTCACTTAGAAATGTCCTCTTTTTCCATGAAAACATACATGAAATGAGTTGCAAAATGAATAGGAAATATAGTCAAGACGTTGACAACGTTATAAATAATGATTTTTAATTGAAATAATAATTGTCCTTCAAACTTAGTTTTCGTCAAAGAATCCTCCGTTTGCAGCAATTACAGCCTTGCAGACCTTTGGCATTCTAGTTGTCAATTTGTTGAGGTAATCTGAAGAGATTTCACAAGTTGGATTGGCATTATGGGCACTTGTTACGTACCATACGGGTCAAGCTGCTCCCACAACAGCTCAATAGGGTTGAGATCCGGTGACTGTGCTGTCCACTCCATTATAGACAGAATACCAGCTGACTGCTTCTTCCCTAAATAGTTCTTGCATAGTTTGGAGCTGTGCTTTGGGTCATTGTCCTGTTGTAGGAGGAAATTGGCTCCACTTAAGCGCCGTCCACAGGGTATGGCATGGCGTTGCACGAATGTTCTTCTTTGTGATCCGAACACCTCAAACTTAGATTTGTCTGGCCATAACACTTTTTTCCAATCTTCCTCTGTTCAGTGTCTGTGTTCTTTTGCCCAACTTAATATTTTATTTTTATTGGCCAGTCTGAAATATGGCTTTTTCTTTGCAACTCTGCCTAGAAGGCCAGCATCCTGGAGTCACCTCTTCACTGTTGACGTTGAGACTGGTGTTTTGCAGGTAATATTTAATGAAGCTGCCAGTTGAGGACTTGTGAGGCGTCTGTTTCTCAAACGAGACACTCTAATGTACTTGTCCTCTTTCTCAGTTGTGCACCGGGTCTTCCCAATCCTCTTTCTATTCTGGTTAGAGCCAGTTTACGCTGTTCTGTGAAGGGAGTAGTATACAGTGTTGTACGAGATCTTCAGTTTCTTGGCAATTTCTCGCATGGAATAGCCTTAAATTTCTCAGAACAAGAATAGACTGAGGAGTTTCAGAAGAAAGGTCTTTGTTTCTGGCCATTATGAGCCTGTAATCGAACCCACAAATGCTGGTTTTCCAGATACTCAACTAGTCTAAAGGCCAATTTTATTTCTTCTTTAATCAGAACAACAGTTTTCAGCTGTGCTAACATAATTGCAAAAGGGTTTTCTATTGATCAATTAGTCTTTTAAAATGATAAACTTGGATTAGCTAACACAACGTGCCATTGGAACATAGGAGTGATGGTTGCTGATAATGGACCTCTGTACGCCTATGTAGATATTCCATTAAAAATCAGCCGTTTCCAGCTACAATAGTCATTTACAGCATTAACAATGTCTACACTGTATTTCTGATCAATTTGATGTTAATTTAATGGACAAAAAATGTGCTTTTCTTTCAAAAACATGGACATTTCTAAGTGACCCCAAACTTTTGAAACGTAGTGTATTTCTCTCGCTCCAGGTGCAGTAGCCTCAAACACTGGCTGGTCACTTCGGGCGACGCACAAAGGGAGAAGCTTTTGCACTTGCTTATTCATTCTCTATGCTTCCAGGTTAAGCTACAGTTTTATGCTTCCAGGGTAAGCTACAGTTTTATGCTTCAAGGTTAAACCAGACTAGTCCTATGCATCCAGGTTAAACGAGACTAGTCCTATGCATCCAGGTTAAACCAGACTAGTCCTATGCATCCAGGTTAAACGAGACTAGTCCTATGCTTCCAGGTTAAACCAGACTCTAGTTCTATGCATATAGGTCAAATCAGACGAGTCCTATGCTTCCAGGTTAAGCTAGAGTTGTATGTTTCCAGGTTAATCCAGACTCTAGGCTTATGCTTCCAGGTTAAGCCAGACTCTAGACATATGCTTCCGGGTTAAACCAGACTCTAGTTCTATGCTTCCAGGTTAAGCTAGAGTCTAGTCCTATGCTTCCAGGTTAAGCTTGAGTCTTATGCTTACAGGTTGAGCCAGACTCTAGTCCTATGCTTCCAGGTTAAGACAGACTCTAGTCCTAGGCTTCCAGGTTAAACCAGACTCTAGTCCTAGGCTTCCAGGTTGAACCAGACTCTAGTCCTAGGCTTCCAGGTTAAACCAGACTCTAGTCCTATGCTTCCAGGTTAAACCGGACTCTAGTCCTATGCTTCCAGGTTAAACCAGACTATTCCTACCAATTTGCTGCCTTTCCCCTGCTTCTTTCTTTCTTGCATTCTTTTTCATGTTTCTATGATTTTTCATTCCGTTCTGACTGCTGCATGCACACAGACTGTTCGCTTGGCATGCTGGGTACACCCCTGCACGGGCGATAATTTTAAACCTGAGCCCTACCCATGCCCACAACGTTCAGGCCCTACCCTACCAAGGCCCGATTGCTTCTGCCAATTTTAAGGCCCAGCCCGAAATCAGAAATAACTTCCTCTGTTAGTAAATCCGTTAACTGCTCCCCTCTGTCTGTCATTCGCTCCCTGCGCGCAGATCAATTTTGTGATACCTGCACTCTGCCTAGCTATTGATGAAAAACTGGCCCTACCCGGCCCTAACCCAATGTATAATGTCAGGGCCCGTCGGACTCAGGTCAGATAGCAGAGCTCTAATGCTGGGATAAGGCCTGCATAGGGGACTGGACTCCCGGGTCGGGTGGCAGAGCTCTAATGCTGGGATAAGGCCTGCATAGGGGACTGGACTCCCGGGTCGGGTGGCAGAGCTCTAACGCTGGGATAAGGCCTGCATAGGGGACTGGACTCCCGGGTCGGGTGGCAGAACTCTAACGCTGGGATAAGGCCTGCATAGGGGACTGGACTCCCGGGTCAGGTGGCAGAGCTCTAACGCTGGGATAAGGCCTGCATAGGGAACTGGACTCCCGGGTCGGGTGGCAGAACTCTAACGCTGGGATAAGGCCTGCATAGGGGACTGGACTCCCGGGTCGGGTGGCAGAACTCTAACGCTGGGATAAGGCCTGCATAGGGGACTGGACTCCCGGGTCGGGTGGCAGAGCTCTAACGCTGGGATAAGGCCTGCATAGGGGACTGGACTCCCGGGTCGGGTGGCAGAACTCTAACGCTGGGATAAGGCCTGCATAGGGAACTGGACTCCTGGGTTGCATCCAAAATGGCACCCTTTCCCTAATGCAATACTTTCTACAAAGCATATGTTATATCATGCAAAGCCATGATGTACCGATTCCTTGGCACATGGTTTATGAATTGATACGCAAAACAACGGCAGATTCAAAACTTCAAATTTTTTAATTTAAATTATTATACTAAATTCTTGCAACCAGTAGAATGTTGTATATACAATCTTCCCAGCTCTGCAGATTTTGCTGTGAGGAGGCAGAGTCATTAGATCAGTTTTTTTGGTACTGTCCATATGTATCTCGTTTTTGGTCACAGGTCCAGGAATGGCTGAAGAATTGCAATGTTTACCTAGTTTATTTTTTAAGTCATAGTCAATCAATCAATATTATAATAATTATTTTAGCAAAAATGTTTATCTTTAATTTACAATCTGTAGAAGCTATGAGAATAGAAAGGTTCAGTACTTTTGTGAAGCATCACAGCTGAAAAATAGAAATCCAAAATGGATGGTGTTAAGAGATAGATGGGAGGGGTTGAATGGAGCTGAAGGGTGGGACTAATAACAACAAGATAACAAATGTAAAACATACAGGGTTGGGTAAAATGTGTATAGGTTCAGACATTTTGTGAAATTTCAACTGTATGTGTATATGGGAATGTATGTATATGGGAATGTATATGTATGTATGTATGTATATATGTGGATATATACAGTTGAAGTCAGAAGTTTACATACACCTTAGCCAAATACATTTAAACTCAGTTTTTCACAATTCCTGACATTTAATCCTGGTAAAAATTCCCTGTCTTAGGTCAGTTAGAATCACCACTTTATTTTAAGAATATGAAATGTCAGAATAATAGTAGAGAGAATAATTTATTTCAGCTTTTATTTCTTTCATCACATTCCCAGTGGGTCAGAAGTTTACATACACTCAATTAGTATTTGGTAGCATTGCCTTTAAATTATTTAACTTGGATCAAACGTTTCAGGTAGCCTTCCAAAAGCGTCCCACAATAAGTTGGGTGAATTTTGGCCCATTTTAATTGCAGAGCTGGTGTAACTGAGTCAGGTTTGTAGGCCTCCTTGCTCACACATGCTTTTTCAGTTCTGCCCACAGATTTTCTATAGGATTGAGGTCAGGGCTTTGTGATGGCCACTCCAATAGCTTGACTTTGTTGTCCTTAAGCCATTTTGCCACAACTTTGGAAGTATGCTTGGGGTCATTGTCCATTTGGAAGACCCATTTGCGACCAAGCTTTAACTTCCTGTCTTGAGATGTTGCTTCAATATATCCACATAATTTTCGCTCCTCACGATCTATTTTGTGAATTGCACCAGTCCCTCCTGCAGGAAAGCACCCCCACAACATGCTGCTGCCACCCTCGTGCTTCACGGTTGGGATGGTGTTCTTCGGCTCGCAAGCCTCCTCCTTTTTCCTCTAAACATAACTATGGGCATTATGGCCAAACAGTTCTATTTTTGTTTCAACAGACCAGAGGACATTTCTCCAAAAAGTACGATCTTTGTCCCCATGTGCAGTTGCAAACCGTAGTCTGTCTTTTTTAAGGCGGTTTTGAAGCAGTGGCTTCTTCCTTTCAGGTTATGTTGATATACGACTCGTTTTACTGTGGATATAGATACTTTTGTACCTGTTTTCTCCAGCATCTTCACAGGGTCCTTTGCTGTTGTTTTGGGATTCATTTGCACGTTTCGCACCAAAGTACGTTCATCTCTAGGAGACAGGACGCGTCTCCTTCCTGAGCGGTATGACAGCTGCGTGGTCCCATGGTGTTTATACTTGTATACTATTGTTTGTACAGATGAGCGTGATACCTTCAGGCGTTTGGAAATTTCTCCCAAGGATGAACCAGACTTGTGGAGGTCTACAATTATTCTTTTAAGGTCCTGGCTGATATTTTTGGATTTTCCCATGATGTCAAGCAAAGAGACACTGAGTTTGAAGGTTGGTCTTGAAATACATCCACAGGTACACCTCCAATTGACTCAAATTATGTCAAATTAACCTATCAGAAGCTTCTAAAGCCATGACATCATTTTCTGGAATTTTCCAAGCTGTTTAAAGGCACAGTCAACTTAGTGTATGTAAACTTCTGACCCACTGGAATTGTGATACAGTGAATTATAAGTGAAATAATCTCTCTAAACAATTGTTGGAAAAATTACTTGTGTCATGCACAAAGAAGACGTCCTAACCGACTTGCCAAAACTATATTTTGTTAACAAGAAATTTGTGGAGTGGTTGAAAAACGAGTTTTAATGACTCCAACCTAACTGTATATTTACGCCCCAAAAATATGGTGGATTGGAAATGATGCAGACAATTACATTGTTGGAATTAACAATCTATCCGCAATATTAAAGCTGATCCTTTCCTTGAAGAAAATAAATCCATGTCTGTCAAAGCTATAGACTAGGCCGAAGGGTTGCAGTCAGTCAGTATGGCAGAGAGTCTTTGTGCTAGTGGGGATCACCAGGTGTGCCTCTCACTCAGTCTCAGTAATAGCATGTCTACAAAAGACCCCATAGAGTCCAAGTTACCCTACAGACAGACCCGGACCCAGGCCTCTTTGCCAGCACTGGTAATCATATCTCAATACACCTTTCAGTAGCTCAATCATACCGCATAAAGCCAATGATAAAGGGCCTTGGTGACCTGCATTGGATGAATGGTGCTGACATGTGGCACAGGTGTACGTCTCTGCTGAGTCCTGCATTTATCTGGCTGGTTTCTTTGTGCAACAGTTTGGGAGATTCTGTCTCATTTGGTCTTGTTGTATGGCTTATTTTGTGTCGGAGTCTGCTGATGAATGTGTGGGTGGGGGTGTGCGTACGTGCACCTGTACGTGTGTGTGTGCGCGTGTGACTGTGTGTGTTTGCGTTTGTCTGTACGCCCTTGTGTGTGGGCGCCTGTACGTGTGGGCGCCTGTACGTGTGTGTGTGTGTGTGGGCGCCTGTACGTACGTGTGTGTGTGGGCGCCTGTACGTGTGTGTGTGTTTGGGCGCCTGTACGTACCTACGTGTGTGTGTGTGTGTGTGTGTGTGGTGTGTGTGTGTGTGTGTGTGTGTGTGTGTGTGTGTGTGTGTGTGTGTGTGTGTGTGTGTGTGTGTGTGTGTGTGTGTGTGTGTGTGTGTGTGTGTGTGTGTGTGTGCACGCTCGCTCGCACGTCCATTTTCAGTAGGTCAACCTGACACAGCTTCCAGGCACTGTGTCTAGACTAAACATGACCAATGGAACAGGCTGCCGTGCCAATGATGCCAAAACAATAGCCTATGGCAGCTAGCACCCGGCTCTGTCCTGTCGGTCAATTAGTAACAAAATGTGCCCCTCCGTCCCATCACTTTTATGAACAGACACACAGAGAGCACATAACAAAGGATGTTTTTCCCCCTCTTCATTGTATTGGGTTTCAAAGAGCACAGAGCATCAGAGCGTGCTCAGATCTCAGTCATAGTGCCCACCCAGGGTATGTCTATGTTTTGAAACACACGTGCCCATGTTGTTAAAGGCTCAATGAAAATGTCCAGAAACCCAACCCAAACAGAAACAGGGTGTCACCATATGGTAAAGGAATACAGTTGAATTAGCAGGTTGGCTGAATCTGGCACATTTACAGAAATGTTGCTCATCAATGTGCATTGTCCCTGTCGAGTAATGTTAAAGACTCCATTTTGTTCGATTTCATTTGAACCATGGTGGGTCCTAAGAGGATTAGTCAGGTCAGCTGCTGCTTAATAACAGGAAGGAATTCCAATCTACTCCACTTCTGTTCCAGACTGTTCTCACCAGGCAGGCTTAATGAGTTAGTGTTGAGGAGAGGGAACGTTCACGTAACACGATAATCAGCAGCAGCTTTTGTCTTGTTAGTTGCTGTACAGTACATTTTATGAACCTATTTGACTATTTTCTTCATATATTAAACCAACTGTCACCCATTTCACCATCTTCTAACCTCGATCAAATTCCAGCAACAAAATTCCTTACACCATTTTAAAGTAATATTGTAAATAATGTGTGTGTGTGTGTGTGTGCGTGAGCATGTGTAGTGTAGGACTCATTGAATGTTGAGGGGTGTGTATAGCTGCCTGCGTGTATGTGAGCCTGTCTGTGTGTATGTGTGTTCCTACTGTACCTTGCTCCTGCCTGTGTTGTTAAGCTGTGTGTTCCCACACGGCGGTTTACTCCTCTCTGTGTGTTGTTAAGCTATGTGTTCCCACACAACGGTTTACTCCTCTCTGTGTGTTGTTAAGCTATGTGTTCCCACACGGCGGTTTACTCCTCTCTGTGTGTTGTTAAGCTATGTGTTCCCACACGGCGGTTTACTCCTCTCTGTGTGTTGTTAAGCTATGTGTTCCCACACGGCGGTTTACTCCTCTCTGTGTGTTGTTAAGCTATGTGTTCCCACACGGCGGTTTACTCCTCTCTGTGTGTTGTTAAGCTATGTGTTCCCACACGGCGGTTTACTCCTCTCTGTGTGTTGTTAAGCTATGTGTTCCCACACGGCGGTTTACTCCTCTCTGTGTGTTGTTAAGCTATGTGTTCCCACACGGCGGTTTACTCCTCTCTGTGTGTTATTGGAGCTTCAGAAACCATTTGCTGTTCCTGGGGGAGGGGGGGAAGTAGTGCACCACTTTTGACCATTGCCCATAGGGGGGAAGTAGTGCACCACTTTTGACCATTTCCCATAGGGGGGAAGTAGTGCACCACTTTTGACCAGGGCCCATAGGGGGGGGGAGTAGTGCACCACTTTTGACCAGGGCCCATAGAGGGGAACTAGTGCACTACTTTTGACCAAAGCCCATAGGGGGGAAGTAGTGCACTACTTTTGACCAAGGCCCATAGGGGGAACTAGTGCACTGTATTGGAAATAAGGTGCCATTTGGGACACTGTATTTGTCATGGGTATGGGGCATACGGTGGACAGCATGAAGAGCCTGGGCTGGATTCATGTGATGATTTCTGTTCTGTGTTCCAGGCTGAGTACTGTCTGTTGAGGTACAGTTCAAAGACAGCGGTTACAGGAATGGAGCCAGAAAACATGGTTGTTTGATTAAATGGTGGCTGGGCGCCGATAGTGTACCAGTTGAAACTGGCTGCTTATAAATAACATTACAGTAATGATTGTTGCTAGACTGGTTTTCTTAAAAATGGCATAGTGTCATGACTGTAGCTGGACTGATTTTCTTATAAATTACTTTAAGGTTGCACATTTTGGGGAATATTCAGAGGTGGAAACTTTCCATGGGAATTAACGGGAATATATGGGAATTAACGGGGATATATGGGAATTAACAGGAATATATGGGAATTAACGGGAATATATGGGAATTAACGGGAATATATGGGAATTAACGGGAATATATGGGAATTAACAGGAATATATGGGAATTAACAGGAATATATGGGAATTAACGGGAATATATGGGAATTAACAGGAATATATGGGAATTAACGGGAATATATGGGAATTAACATTAATACCAGTTAAATGTAAATGTTTTTTGTGTTGGATATGTTTACCATATCATATGGTGACCTTCACTTGAACTTTGTTGAACTCTGCATCTAGCAAATTAGTTGATAATGCATGTCTGGTTGGAGGGGTGTATGCTGGGCGAAAAACATTCAGAAATCTCTTCCAATATACATGACCTGTGAGCATCAGAGGTGAACGAGTTGCATACACAGCTCGAGCAAGACATTCATCAGCATTTCTCTGACTACGTTCCTCTATTGAGTCAAACAAACTTCTGATTCCAGGAGAACCATGAGCTGTTGCTATCGATAAGGTGTCTGATTCATCATTTTCACCTCGAATAGAAGTAGAGGGACTTTTGTCAGAGGTTGCTTGTTGTGAGCGCTGAGGGAACTTTATGCACTTGGCCAAATGATTCTGCATCTTTGTTGCATTCTTCACATATGATTTGGCACAGCATTTGCAAATGTACACAGCTTTTCCTTCTACATTAGCTGTAGTGAAATGTCTCCACACATCAAATAGTGCCCTTGGCATTTTCCTGTAAAGATTATTATTTTTTTTGTAAAGAAACAACAAATACAATTCCGTTTACAGATAAATAGTTAAGCAGTTAGATTAAACAACTCCTTTGTAAAATAAATGTTTTAAAATGAAACATGTATGGAAACAGGTGAATTAACACTCCTCAGTTAGCAGGCTCAAGCAAGCTAAAACCCACACGGTAGCAAAAACTAACTAGCAGAAATTGTTAACAAGTTAGAAATGATTTAAACACACTTTGCTGTAGGCTACTGTTTACTAGTTAAAAATAATGTATGTCATATAAAATATATTCACCGCACCCAGAATTGTAAACAAAATGTACCAGAAAGCATGTAGTCCTTGGCTCAGACAGTGTAGTAGTGTGGGCTCAATAGCTTCTCATTAGTGTGCAAGATCTTGAGAATCAGCTGTACATGTGATGGAAGAATGCACTCTGCATGCAGAAGGTTGCAATTCCATTGAATTGGGGATAGTTTAACCAAAATATGCCACAAGACCTAGAATTGCCTGATGTGTATCCCACAACAAAAGGTTCACTGTTATAAGAAAACTTTTTTTTAATGAATTTAAGCAATTTACCGGAAAGTTTCTGACCCTTTGCAACCCTAAATGACACAGTAATGACCGTAGCTGGACGGATTTCCTTATAAATGACACAGTAATGACCGTAGCTGGACTGATTTCCTTATAAATGACACAGTAATGACCGTAGCTGGACTGATTTCCTTATAAATGACACAGCAATGACCGTAGCTGGACTGATTTTCTTATAAATGACACAGTAATGACCGTAGCTGGACTGATTTTCTTATAAATGACACAGTAATGACCGTAGCTGGACTGATTTTCTTATAAATGACACAGCAATGACCGTAGCTGGACTGATTTCCTTATAAATGACACAGTAATGACCGTAGCTGGACTGAGTTTCTTATAAATGACACAGTAATGACCGTAGCTGGACTGAGTTTCTTATAAATGACACAGTAATGACCGTAGCTGGACTGAGTTTCTTATAAATGACACAGTAATGACCGTAGCTGGACTGATTTCCTTATAAATGACACAGTAATGACCGTAGCTGGACTGATTTCCTTATAAATTACACAGTAATGACCGTAGCTGGACTGATTTCCTTATAAATGACACAGTAATGACCGTAGCTGGACTGATTTTCTTATAAATGACACAGTAATGAACGTAGCTGGACTGAGTTTCTTATAAATGACAGTAATGACCGTAGCTGGACTGATTTTCTTATAAATGACACAGTAATGACCGTAGCTGGACTGATTTCCTTATAAATGACACAGTAATGACCGTAGCTGGACTGATTTCCTTATAAATGACACAGTAATGACCGTAGCTGGACGGAGTTTCTTATAAATGACACAGTAATGACCGTAGCTGGACTGATTTCCTTATAAATGACACAGTAATGACCGTAGCTGGACTGAGTTTCTTATAAATGACACAGCAATGACCGTAGCTGGACTGATTTTCTTATAAATAACACAGTAATGACCGTAGCTGGACTGAGTTTCTTATAAATGACACAGTAATGACCGTAGCTGGACTGATTTCCTTATAAATGACACAGTAATGACCGTAGCTGGACTGAGTTTCTTATAAATGACACAGCAATGACCGTAGCTGGACTGATTTTCTTATAAATGACACAGTAATGACCGTAGCTGGACTGAGTTTCTTATAAATGACACAGTAATGACCGTAGCTGGACTGAGTTTCTTATGACACAGTAATGACCGTAGCTGGACTGAGTTTCTTATAAATGACACAGTAATGACCGTAGCTGGACTGATTTCCTTATAAATGACACAGTAATGACCGTAGCTGGACTGATTTCCTTATAAATGACACAGTAATGACCGTAGCTGGACTGATTTTCTTATAAATGACACAGCAATGACCGTAGCTGGACTGATTTCCTTATAAATGACACAGTAGTGACCGTAGCTGGACTGATTTTCTTATAAATGACACAGTAATGACCGTAGCTGGACTGATTTCCTTATAAATGACACAGTAATGACCGTAGCTGGACTGAGTTTCTTATAAATGACACAGTAATGACCGTAGCTGGACTGATTTCCTTATAAATGACACAGTAATGACCGTAGCTGGACTGATTTCCTTATAAATGACACAGCAATGACCGTAGCTGGACTGATTTTCTTATAAATGACACAGTAATGACCGTAGCTGGACTAATTTCCTTATAAATGACACAGTAATGACCGTAGCTGGACTGAGTTTCTTATAAATGACACAGTAATGACCGTAGCTGGACTGAGTTTCTTATAAATGACACAGCAATGACCGTAGCTGGACTGATTTTCTTATAAATGACGCAGTAATGACCGTAGCTGGACTGATTTTCTTATAAATGACACAGTAATGACCGTAGCTGGACTGATTTCCTTATAAATGACACAGTAATGACCGTAGCTGGACTGAGTTTCTTATAAATGACACAGTAATGACCGTAGCTGGACTGATTTCCTTATAAATGACACAGTAATGACCGTAGCTGGACTGAGTTTCTTATAAATGACACAGTAATGACCGTAGCTGGACTGATTTCCTTATAAATGACACAGCAATGACCGTAGCTGGACTGATTTTCTTATAAATGACACAGTAATGACCGTAGCTGGACTGAGTTTCTTATAAATGACACAGTAATGACCGTAGCTGGACTGATTTCCTTATAAATGACACAGTAATGACCGTAGCTGGACTGAGTTTCTTATAAATGACACAGTAATGACCGTAGCTGGACTGAGTTTCTTATAAATGACACAGTAATGACCGTAGCTGGACTGATTTCCTTATAAATGACACAGCAATGACCGTAGCTGGACTGATTTTCTTATAAATGACACAGTAATGACCGTAGCTGGACTGATTTCCTTATAAATGACACAGTAATGACCGTAGCTGGACTGATTTTCTTATAAATGACACAGTAATGACCGTAGCTGGACTGATTTCCTTATAAATGACACAGTAATGACCGTAGCTGGACTGAGTTTCTTATAAATGACACAGCAATGACCGTAGCTGGACTGATTTCCTTATAAATGACACAGCAATGACCGTAGCTGGACTGATTTTCTTATAAATGACACAGTAATGACCGTACCTGGACTGATTTTCTTATAAATGACACAGTAATGACTGTAGCTGGACTGATTTCCTTATAAATGACACAGTAATGACCGTAGCTGGACTGAGTTTCTTATAAATGACACAGTAATGACCGTAGCTGGACTGATTTCCTTATAAATGACACAGTAATGACCGTAGCTGGACTGAGTTTCTTATAAATGACACAGTAATGACCGTAGCTGGACTGATTTCCTTATAAATGACACAGCAATGACCGTAGCTGGACTGATTTTCTTATAAATGACACAGTAATGACCGTAGCTGGACTAATTTCCTTATAAATGACACAGTAATGACCGTAGCTGGACTGAGTTTCTTATAAATGACACAGTAATGACCGTAGCTGGACTGATTTTCTTATAAATGACACAGCAATGACCGTAGCTGGACTGATTTTCTTATAAATGACACAGTAATGACCGTAGCTGGACTGATTTTCTTATAAATGACACAGTAATGACCGTAGCTGGACTGATTTCCTTATAAATGACACAGTAATGACCGTAGCTGGACTGAGTTTCTTATAAATGACACAGTAATGACCGTAGCTGGACTGATTTCCTTATAAATGACACAGTAATGACCGTAGCTGGACTGAGTTTCTTATAAATGACACAGTAATGACCGTAGCTGGACTGATTTCCTTATAAATGACACAGCAATGACCGTAGCTGGACTGATTTTCTTATAAATGACACAGTAATGACCGTAGCTGGACTGATTTCCTTATAAATGACACATTAATGACCGTAGCTGGACTGAGTTTCTTATAAATGACACAGCAATGACCGTAGCTGGACTGATTTCCTTATAAATGACACAGCAATGACCGTAGCTGGACTGATTTTCTTATAAATGACACAGTAATGACCGTAGCTGGACTGATTTCCTTATAAATGACACAGCAATGACCGTAGCTGGACTGATTTCCTTATAAATGACACAGTAATGACCGTAGCTGGACTGATTTCCTTATAAATGACACAGCAATGACCGTAGCTGGACTGATTTTCTTATAAATGACACAGTAATGACCGTAGCTGGACTGATTTTCTTATAAATGACACAGTAATGACCGTAGCTGGACTGATTTCCTTATAAATGACACAGTAATGACCGTAGCTGGACTGATTTTCTTATAAATGACACAGTAATGACCGTAGCTGGACTGATTTTCTTATAAATGACACAGTAATGACCGTAGCTGGACTGATTTCCTTATAAATGACACAGTAATGACCGTAGCTGGACTGATTTCCTTATAAATGACACAGTAATGACCGTAGCTGGACTGATTTCCTTATAAATGACACAGCAATGACCGTAGCTGGACTGATTTTCTTATAAATGACACAGTAATGACCGTAGCTGGACTGATTTCCTTATAAATGACACAGCAATGACCGTAGCTGGACTGATTTCCTTATAAATGACACAGTAATGACCGTAGCTGTACTGATTTCCTTATAAATGACACAGCAATGACCGTAGCTGGACTGATTTTCTTATAAATGACACAGTAATGACCGTAGCTGGACTGATTTTCTTATAAATGACACAGTAATGACCGTAGCTGGACTGATTTCCTTATAAATGACACAGTAATGACCGTAGCTGGACTGATTTTCTTATAAATGACACAGTAATGACCGTAGCTGGACTGATTTTCTTATAAATGACACAGTAATGACCGTAGCTGGACTGATTTCCTTATAAATGACACAGTAATGACCGTAGCTGGACTGATTTCCTTATAAATGACACAGTAATGACCGTAGCTGGACTGATTTCCTTATAAATGACACAGCAATGACCGTAGCTGGACTGATTTTCTTATAAATGACACAGTAATGACCGTAGCTCGACTGATTTCCTTATAAATTACACAGTAATGACCGTAGCTGGACTGATTTCCTTATAAATGACACAGTAATGACCGTAGCTGGACTGATTTTCTTATAAATGACACAGTAATGACCGTAGCTGGACTGATTTTCTTATAAATGACACAGTAATGACCGTAGCTGGACTGATTTCCTTATAAATGACACAGTAATGACCGTAGCTGGACTGAGTTTCTTATAAATGACACAGCAATGACCGTAGCTGGACTGATTTCCTTATAAATGACACAGCAATGACCGTAGCTGGACTGATTTTCTTATAAATGACACAGTAATGACCGTACCTGGACTGATTTTCTTATAAATGACACAGTAATGACCGTAGCTGAACTGATTTCCTTATAAATGACACAGTAATGACCGTAGCTGGACTGAGTATCTTATAAATGACACAGTAATGACCGTAGCTGTACTGATTTCCTTATAAATGACACAGCAATGACCGTAGCTGGACTGATTTTCTTATAAATGACACAGTAATGACCGTAGCTGGACTGATTTTCTTATAAATGACACAGTAATGACCGTAGCTGGACTGATTTCCTTATAAATGACACAGTAATGACCGTAGCTGGACTGATTTTCTTATAAATGACACAGTAATGACCGTAGCTGGACTGATTTTCTTATAAATGACACAGTAATGACCGTAGCTGGACTGATTTCCTTATAAATGACACAGTAATGACCGTAGCTGGACTGATTTCCTTATAAATGACACAGTAATGACCGTAGCTGGACTGATTTCCTTATAAATGACACAGCAATGACCGTAGCTGGACTGATTTTCTTATAAATGACACAGTAATGACCGTAGCTCGACTGATTTCCTTATAAATTACACAGTAATGACCGTAGCTGGACTGATTTCCTTATAAATGACACAGTAATGACCGTAGCTGGACTGATTTTCTTATAAATGACACAGTAATGACCGTAGCTGGACTGATTTTCTTATAAATGACACAGTAATGACCGTAGCTGGACTGATTTCCTTATAAATGACACAGTAATGACCGTAGCTGGACTGAGTTTCTTATAAATGACACAGCAATGACCGTAGCTGGACTGATTTCCTTATAAATGACACAGCAATGACCGTAGCTGGACTGATTTTCTTATAAATGACACAGTAATGACCGTACCTGGACTGATTTTCTTATAAATGACACAGTAATGACCGTAGCTGGACTGATTTCCTTATAAATGACACAGTAATGACCGTAGCTGGACTGAGTATCTTATAAATGACACAGTAATGACCGTAGCTGGACTGATTTCCTTATAAATGACACAGTAATGACCGTAGCTGGACTGAGTTTCTTATAAATGACACAGTAATGACCGTAGCTGGACTGATTTCCTTATAAATGACACAGCAATGACCGTAGCTGGACTGATTTTCTTATAAATGACACAGTAATGACCGTAGCTGGACTAATTTCCTTATAAATGACACAGTAATGACCGTAGCTGGACTGAGTTTCTTATAAATGACACAGTAATGACCGTAGCTGGACTGATTTTCTTATAAATGACACAGCAATGACCGTAGCTGGACTGATTTTCTTATAAATGACACAGTAATGACCGTAGCTGGACTGATTTTCTTATAAATGACACAGTAATGACCGTAGCTGGACTGATTTCCTTATAAATGACACAGTAATGACCGTAGCTGGACTGAGTTTCTTATAAATGACACAGTAATGACCGTAGCTGGACTGATTTCCTTATAAATGACACAGTAATGACCGTAGCTGGACTGAGTTTCTTATAAATGACACAGTAATGACCGTAGCTGGACTGATTTCCTTATAAATGACACAGCAATGACCGTAGCTGGACTGATTTTCTTATAAATGACACAGTAATGACCGTAGCTGGACTGATTTCCTTATAAATGACACATTAATGACCGTAGCTGGACTGAGTTTCTTATAAATGACACAGCAATGACCGTAGCTGGACTGATTTCCTTATAAATGACACAGCAATGACCGTAGCTGGACTGATTTTCTTATAAATGACACAGTAATGACCGTAGCTGGACTGATTTCCTTATAAATGACACAGCAATGACCGTAGCTGGACTGATTTCCTTATAAATGACACAGTAATGACCGTAGCTGGACTGATTTCCTTATAAATGACACAGCAATGACCGTAGCTGGACTGATTTTCTTATAAATGACACAGTAATGACCGTAGCTGGACTGATTTTCTTATAAATGACACAGTAATGACCGTAGCTGGACTGATTTCCTTATAAATGACACAGTAATGACCGTAGCTGGACTGATTTTCTTATAAATGACACAGTAATGACCGTAGCTGGACTGATTTTCTTATAAATGACACAGTAATGACCGTAGCTGGACTGATTTCCTTATAAATGACACAGTAATGACCGTAGCTGGACTGATTTCCTTATAAATGACACAGTAATGACCGTAGCTGGACTGATTTCCTTATAAATGACACAGCAATGACCGTAGCTGGACTGATTTTCTTATAAATGACACAGTAATGACCGTAGCTGGACTGATTTCCTTATAAATGACACAGCAATGACCGTAGCTGGACTGATTTCCTTATAAATGACACAGTAATGACCGTAGCTGGACTGATTTCCTTATAAATGACACAGCAATGACCGTAGCTGGACTGATTTTCTTATAAATGACACAGTAATGACCGTAGCTGGACTGATTTTCTTATAAATGACACAGTAATGACCGTAGCTGGACTGATTTCCTTATAAATGACACAGTAATGACCGTAGCTGGACTGATTTTCTTATAAATGACACAGTAATGACCGTAGCTGGACTGATTTTCTTATAAATGACACAGTAATGACCGTAGCTGGACTGATTTCCTTATAAATGACACAGTAATGACCGTAGCTGGACTGATTTCCTTATAAATGACACAGTAATGACCGTAGCTGGACTGATTTCCTTATAAATGACACAGCAATGACCGTAGCTGGACTGATTTTCTTATAAATGACACAGTAATGACCGTAGCTCGACTGATTTCCTTATAAATTACACAGTAATGACCGTAGCTGGACTGATTTCCTTATAAATGACACAGTAATGACCGTAGCTGGACTGATTTTCTTATAAATGACACAGTAATGACCGTAGCTGGACTGAGTTTCTTATAAATGACACAGTAATGACCGTAGCTGGACTGATTTTCTTATAAATGACACAGTAATGACCGTAGCTGGACTGATTTCCTTATAAATGACACAGTAATGACCGTAGCTGGACTGATTTCCTTATAAATGACACAGTAATGACCGTAGCTGGACGGAGTTTCTTATAAATGACACAGTAATGACCGTAGCTGGACTGATTTCCTTATAAATGACACAGTAATGACCGTAGCTGGACTGAGTTTCTTATAAATGACACAGCAATGACCGTAGCTGGACTGATTTTCTTATAAATGACACAGTAATGACCGTAGCTGGACTGAGTTTCTTATAAATGACACAGTAATGACCGTAGCTGGACTGATTTCCTTATAAATGACACAGTAATGACCGTAGCTGGACTGAGTTTCTTATAAATGACACAGCAATGACCGTAGCTGGACTGATTTTCTTATAAATGACACAGTAATGACCGTAGCTGGACTGAGTTTCTTATAAATGACACAGTAATGACCGTAGCTGGACTGAGTTTCTTATAAATGACACAGTAATGACCGTAGCTGGACTGAGTTTCTTATAAATGACACAGTAATGACCGTAGCTGGACTGATTTCCTTATAAATGACACAGTAATGACCGTAGCTGGACTGATTTCCTTATAAATGACACAGTAATGACCGTAGCTGGACTGAGTTTCTTATAAATGACACAGTCATGACCGTAGCTGGACTGATTTCCTTATAAATGACACAGTAATGACCGTAGCTGGACTGATTTCCTTATAAATGACACAGTCATGACCGTAGCTGGACTGATTTCCTTATAAATGACACAGTAATGACCGTAGCTAGACTGATTTTCTTATAAATGACACAGCAATGACCGTAGCTGGACTGATTTCCTTATAAATGACACAGTAATGACCGTAGCTGGACTGATTTCCTTATAAATGACACAGTAATGACCGTAGCTGGACTGAGTTTCTTATAAATGACACAGTAATGACCGTAGCTGGACTGATTTCCTTATAAATGACACAGTAATGACCGTAGCTGGACTGATTTCCTTATAAATGACACAGTAATGACCGTAGCTGGACTGATTTCCTTATAAATGACACAGTAATGACCGTAGCTGGACTGATTTTCTTATAAATGACACAGCAATGACCGTAGCTGGACTGATTTCCTTATAAATGACACAGTAGTGACCGTAGCTGGACTGATTTTCTTATAAATGACACAGTAATGACCGTAGCTGGACTGATTTCCTTATAAATGACACAGTAATGACCGTAGCTGGACTGAGTTTCTTATAAATGACACAGTAATGACCGTAGCTGGACTGATTTCCTTATAAATGACACAGTAATGACCGTAGCTGGACTGAGTTTCTTATAAATGACACAGTAATGACCGTAGCTGGACTGATTTCCTTATAAATGACACAGCAATGACCGTAGCTGGACTGATTTTCTTATAAATGACACAGTAATGACCGTAGCTGGACTAATTTCCTTATAAATGACACAGTAATGACCGTAGCTGGACTGAGTTTCTTATAAATGACACAGTAATGACCGTAGCTGGACTGATTTTCTTATAAATGACACAGCAATGACCGTAGCTGGACTGATTTTCTTATAAATGACACAGTAATGACCGTAGCTGGGCTGATTTCCTTATAAATGACACAGTAATGACCGTAGCTGGACTGAGTTTCTTATAAATGACACAGTAATGACCGTAGCTGGACTGAGTTTCTTATAAATGACACAGTAATGACCGTAGCTGGACTGAGTTTCTTATAAATGACACAGTAATGACCGTAGCTGGACTGATTTCCTTATAAATGACACAGTAATGACCGTAGCTGGACTGATTTCCTTATAAATGACACAGTAATGACCGTAGCTGGACTGATTTCCTTATAAATGACACAGTAATGACCGTAGCTGGACTGATTTTCTTATAAATGACACAGCAATGACCGTAGCTGGACTGATTTTCTTATAAATGACACAGTAATGACCGTAGCTGGGCTGATTTCCTTATAAATGACACAGTAATGACCGTAGCTGGACTGAGTTTCTTATAAATGACACAGTAATGACCGTAGCTGGACTGAGTTTCTTATAAATGACACAGTAATGACCGTAGCTGGACTGAGTTTCTTATAAATGACACAGTAATGACCGTAGCTGGACTGATTTCCTTATAAATGACACAGTAATGACCGTAGCTGGACTGATTTCCTTATAAATGACACAGTAATGACCGTAGCTGGACTGATTTTCTTATAAATGACACAGCAATGACCGTAGCTGGACTGATTTTCTTATAAATGACACAGTAATGACCGTAGCTGGACTGATTTTCTTATAAATGACACAGCAATGACCGTAGCTGGACTGATTTTCTTATAAATGACACAGTAATGACCGTAGCTGGGCTGATTTCCTTATAAATGACACAGTAATGACCGTAGCTGGACTGAGTTTCTTATAAATGACACAGTAATGACCGTAGCTGGACTGAGTTTCTTATAAATGACACAGTAATGACCGTAGCTGGACTGAGTTTCTTATAAATGACACAGTAATGACCGTAGCTGGACTGATTTCCTTATAAATGACACAGTAATGACCGTAGCTGGACTGAGTTTCTTATAAATGACACAGTAATGACCGTAGCTGGACTGAGTTTCTTATAAATGACACAGTAATGACCGTAGCTGGACTGAGTTTCTTATAAATGACACAGTAATGACCGTAGCTGGACTGATTTCCTTATAAATGACACAGTAATGACCGTAGCTGGACTGATTTCCTTATAAATGACACAGCAATGACCGTAGCTGGACTGATTTCCTTATAAATGACACAGTAGTGACCGTAGCTGGACTGATTTTCTTATAAATGACACAGTAATGACCGTAGCTGGACTGATTTCCTTATAAATGACACAGTAATGACCGTAGCTGGATTGATTTCCTTATAAATGACACAGTAATGACCGTAGCTGGACTGATTTCCTTATAAATGACACAGCAATGACCGTAGCTGGACTGATTTTCTTATAAATGACACAGTAATGACCGTAGCTGGACTGATTTCCTTATAAATGACACAGCAATGACCGTAGCTGGACTGATTTCCTTATAAATGACACAGTAATGACCGTAGCTGGACTGATTTCCTTATAAATGACACAGCAATGACCGTAGCTGGACTGATTTTCTTATAAATGACACAGTAATGACCGTAGCTGGACTGATTTTCTTATAAATGACACAGTAATGACCGTAGCTGGACTGATTTCCTTATAAATGACACAGTAATGACCGTAGCTGGACTGATTTTCTTATAAATGACACAGTAATGACCGTAGCTGGACTGATTTTCTTATAAATGACACAGTAATGACCGTAGCTGGACTGATTTCCTTATAAATGACACAGTAATGACCGTAGCTGGACTGATTTCCTTATAAATGACACAGTAATGACCGTAGCTGGACTGATTTCCTTATAAATGACACAGCAATGACCGTAGCTGGACTGATTTTCTTATAAATGACACAGTAATGACCGTAGCTCGACTGATTTCCTTATAAATTACACAGTAATGACCGTAGCTGGACTGATTTCCTTATAAATGACACAGTAATGACCGTAGCTGGACTGATTTTCTTATAAATGACACAGTAATGACCGTAGCTGGACTGAGTTTCTTATAAATGACACAGTAATGACCGTAGCTGGACTGATTTTCTTATAAATGACACAGTAATGACCGTAGCTGGACTGATTTCCTTATAAATGACACAGTAATGACCGTAGCTGGACTGATTTCCTTATAAATGACACAGTAATGACCGTAGCTGGACGGAGTTTCTTATAAATGACACAGTAATGACCGTAGCTGGACTGATTTCCTTATAAATGACACAGTAATGACCGTAGCTGGACTGAGTTTCTTATAAATGACACAGCAATGACCGTAGCTGGACTGATTTTCTTATAAATGACACAGTAATGACCGTAGCTGGACTGAGTTTCTTATAAATGACACAGTAATGACCGTAGCTGGACTGATTTCCTTATAAATGACACAGTAATGACCGTAGCTGGACTGAGTTTCTTATAAATGACACAGCAATGACCGTAGCTGGACTGATTTTCTTATAAATGACACAGTAATGACCGTAGCTGGACTGAGTTTCTTATAAATGACACAGTAATGACCGTAGCTGGACTGAGTTTCTTATAAATGACACAGTAATGACCGTAGCTGGACTGAGTTTCTTATAAATGACACAGTAATGACCGTAGCTGGACTGATTTCCTTATAAATGACACAGTAATGACCGTAGCTGGACTGATTTCCTTATAAATGACACAGTAATGACCGTAGCTGGACTGAGTTTCTTATAAATGACACAGTCATGACCGTAGCTGGACTGATTTCCTTATAAATGACACAGTAATGACCGTAGCTGGACTGATTTCCTTATAAATGACACAGTCATGACCGTAGCTGGACTGATTTCCTTATAAATGACACAGTAATGACCGTAGCTGGACTGATTTTCTTATACATTTTTTTTTTTTTTTTTTTTTTTTTTTTTTTTTCACCTTTATTTAACCAGGTAGGCTAGTTGAGAACAAGTTCTCATTTGCAACTGCGACCTGGCCAAGATAAAGCATAGCAGTGTGAACAGACAACACAGAGTTACACATGGAGTAAACAATAAACAAGTCAATAACATGGTAGAAAAAAAAAAAAGAGAATCTATATACAATGTGTGCAAAAGGCATGAGGTAGGCAATAAATCGAATAATTACAATTTAGCAGATTAACACTGGAGTGATAAATCATCAGATGATCATGTGCAAGAAGAGATACTGGTGTGCAAAAGAGCAGAAAAGTAAATAAATAAAAGCAGTATGGGGGGTGAGGTAGGTAAATTGGGTGGGTAGTTTACAGATGGACTATGTACAGCTGCAGCGATCGGTTAGCTGCTCGGATAGCAGATTTTTAAAGTTGTTGAGGGAGATAAAAGTCTCCAACTTCAGAGATTTTTGCAATTCGTTCCAGTCGCAGGCAGCAGAGAACTGGAAGGAAAGGCGTCCAAATGAGGTTTTGGCTTTAGGGATGATCAGTGAGATACACCTGCTGGAGCGCGTGTTGCGGGTGGGTGTAGCCATCGTGACCAGTGAACTGAGATAAGGCGGCACTTTACCTAGCATAGCCTTGTAGATGACCTGGAGCCAGTGGGTCTGACGACGAACATGTAGCGAGGGCCAGCCGACTAGGGCATACAGGTCGCAGTGGTGGGTCGTATAAGGTGCTTTAGTAACAAAACGAATGGCACTGTGATAAACTGCATCCAGTTTGCTGAGTAGAGTATTGGAAGCTATTTTGTAGATGACATCGCCGAAGTCGAGGATCGGTAGGATAGTCAGTTTTACTAGGGTAAGTTTGGTGGCGTGAGTGAAGGAGGCTTTGTTGCGGAATAGAAAGCCGATTCTTGCTTTGATTTTGGATTGGAGATGTTTGATATGAGTCTGGAAGGAGAGTTTGCAGTCTAGCCAGACACCTAGGTACTTATAGATGTCCACATATTCTAGGTCGGAACCGTCCAGGGTGGTGATGCTAGTCGGGCGTGCGGGTGCAGGCAGCGAACGGTTGAAAAGCATGCATTTGGTTTTACTAGCGTTTAAGAGCAGTTGGAGGCCACGGAAGGAGTGTTGTATGGCATTGAAGCTCGTTTGGAGGTTAGATAGTACAGTGTCCAAGGAAGGGCCGGAAGTATATAGAATGGTGTCGTCTGCGTAGAGGTGGATCAGGGAATCGCCCGCAGCAAGAGCAACATCATTGATGTATACAGAGAAAAGAGTCGGCCCGAGAATTGAACCCTGTGGTACCCCCATAGAGACTGCCAGAGGACCGGACAACATGCCCTCCGATTTGACACACTGAACTCTGTCTGCAAAGTAGTTGGTGAACCAGGCAAGGCAGTCATTAGAAAAACCGAGGCTACTGAGTCTGCCGATAAGAATATGGTGATTGACAGAGTCGAAAGCCTTGGCCAGGTCGATGAAGACGGCTGCACAGTAATGTCTTTTATCGATGGCGGTTATGATATCGTTTAGTACCTTGAGCGTGGCTGAGGTGCACCCATGACCGGCTCGGAAACCGGATTGCACAGCGGAGAAGGTACGGTGGGATTCGAGATGGTCAGTGATCTGTTTGTTGACTTGGCTTTCGAAGACCTTAGATAGGCAGGGCAGGATGGATATAGGTCTGTAACAGTTTGGGTCCAGGGTGTCTCCCCCTTTGAAGAGGGGGATGACCGCGGCAGCTTTCCAATCCTTGGGGATCTCAGATGATACGAAGGAGAGGTTGAACAGGCTGGTGATAGGGGGTGCGACAATGGCGGCGGACAGTTTCAGAAATAGGGGGTCCAGATTGTCAAGCCCAGCTGATTTGTATGGGTCCAGGTTTTCCAGCTCTTTCAGAACATCTGCTATCTGGATTTGGGTAAAGGAGAAGCTGGGGAGGCTTGGGCGAGTAGCAGCGGAGGGGGCGGGGCTGTTGGCCAAGGTTGGAGTCGCCAGGAGGAAGGCATGGCCAGCCATTGAGAAATGCTTGTTGAAGTCTTCGATTATCACGGATTTATCGGTGGTGACCGTGTTACCTAGCCTCAGTGCAGTGGGCAGCTGGGAGGAGGTGCTCTTGTTCTCCATGGACTTTACAGTATCCCAGAACTTTTTGGAGTTAGAGCTACAGGATGCAAATTTCTGCTTGAAAAAGCTGGCCTTTGCTTTCCTGACTGACTGCGTGTATTGGTTCCTGACTTCCCTGAACAGTTGCATATCGCGGGGGCTCTTCGATGCTATTGCAGTTCGCCACAGGATGTTTTTGTGCTGGTCGAGGGCAGTCAGGTCTGGAGTGAACCAGGGGCTATATCTGTTCTTGGTTCTGCATTTTTTGAACGGAGCATGCTTGTCTAATATGGTGAGGAAGTAACATTTAAAGAATGACCAGGCATCCTCAACTGACGGGATGAGGTCAATATCCTTCCAGGGAACCCGGGCCAGGTCGATTAGAAAGGCCTGCTCGCAGAAGTGTTTTAGGGAGCGTTTGACAGTGATGAGGGGTGGTCGTTTGACCGCGGACCCGTGGCGGATACAGGCAATGAGGCAGTGATCACTGAGATCTTGATTGAAGACAGCAGAGGTGTATTTGGAGGGCAGGTTGGTCAGGATAATGTCTATTAGGGTGCCCATGTTTACGGATTTAGGGTTGTACCTGGTGGGTTCCTTGATGATTTGTGTGAGATTGAGGGCATCAAGCTTGGATTGTAGGACTGCCGGGGTGTTAAGCATATCCCAGTTTAGGTCACCTAACAGAACAAACTCTGAAGCTAGATGGGGAGCGATCAATTCACAGATGGTGTCCAGGGCACAGCTGGGAGCTGAGGGGGGTCGGTAGCAGGCGGCAACAGTGAGAGACTTATTTCTGGAGAGATTAATTTTTAAAATTAGAAGTTCGAACTGTTTGGGCATAGACCTGGAAAGTATGACAGAACTTTGCAGGCTATCTCTGCAGTAGATTGCAACTCCTCCCCCTTTGGCAGTTCTATCTTGACGGAAAGTGTTATAGTTGGGTATGGAAATCTCAGAATTTTTGGTGGCCTTCCTAAGCCAGGATTCGGACACGGCAAGGACATCAGGGTTGGCAGAGTGTGCTAAAGCGGTGAGTAAGGCAAACTTAGGGAGGAGGCTTCTGATGTTGACATGCATGAGGCCAAGGCTTTTTCGATCACAGAAGTCAACAAATGAGGGTGACTGGGGACATGCAGGGCCTGGGTTTACCTCCACATCACCCGAGGAACAGAGGAGTAGTAGGATGAGGGTGCGGCTAAAGGCTATCAAAACTGGTCGCCTAGAGCGTTGGGGACAAAGAATAAAAGGAGCAGATTTATGGGCGTGGTAGAATAGATTCTGGGCATAATGTGCAGACAGGGGTATGGTGGGGCACGGGTACAGCGGAGGCAAGCCCAGGCACTGGGTGATGATAAGAGAGGTTGTATCTCTGGACATGCTGGTCTCAATGGGTGAGGTCACCGCATGTGTGGGGGGTGGGACGAAGGGGGTATCAGAGGTACGGAGAGTGGAACTACGGGGTCCATTGCAAACCAAAACAATGATAGCTAGCCTGAACAACAGTATGCAAGGCATATTGATATTTGAGGGAGACATACAATAAGGCATAAAGTGATTGCAGGTCTTGATTGGGAGAGCTAGCTAAAACAACAGGTGAGATAACAGCAGCTAGTCAGTTAACACAGCAGCAGCAGGTAAAAATGGCGACGGCTAGGCAGAGAGGGTCGGATTAACTACACACAGATCCTGAGTTAAAGCACAGAGCCGACAGATAAAACACAAATAAACGGAATGGAGTACCGTGAATTAATGGACAGTCAAGCAAGCATCAGCTATGTAGCCAAGTGATCATAGTGTCCAGGGGCCAGCCGTAGATGGAGCAGTGAGGCCTCCACTAAGCTAGCCCGCGGCGTAAGATTGTTCGATAGACCTGTTCAGATAGCAGCCGATATGCTCAAGACAGCTAACGATTAGCGGGCCGCAGTTAGCATATGTGCGTTCAGGTTACGTCGCGATGGAGGGGCCAGTTGAATAACTCCCTCGGGCAGATAACGTCGGTATCCCAGTCGTGAAGGCCCGGTGGGGCTCCGCATCGGCAGTAAAACGGGTCCGGATAGGTAATTGTAGCCCAGGAGTGGCTGATGGAACTCTTCAGCTGGCTAGCTCCGGGATAATTGGTGTTTGCTCCGGAATTGATGTTAGCCAATAGTCACTCGGATAGCAGCTAGTTAGCTGCAAGATCCAGGTGTAAATGTCCAGAGATTGCGCTAAAAATCCGGGGATATGGAGAGAAAATAGGTCTGGTATGCTCTGGTCTGAGTCGCGTTGTACAAAACTGGCAATAGTTTTCAGAGCTAAAGGATAGCTGATAAGCGCTAGCTGTGGTTAGCTGAACTACTCACGTTAGCTTGTGAGCTGGCTAACTTCTGGCTAGATGAATAACTCCCTCGGGCAGATAACGTCGGTATCCCAGTCGTGAAGGCCCGGCGGGGCTCCGCATCGGCAGTAAAACGGGTCCGGATAGGTGATTGTAGCCCAGGAGTGGCTGATGGAACTCTTCAGCTGGCTAGCTCCGGGATAATTGGTGTTTGCTCCGGAATTGATGTTAGCCAATAGTCACTCGGATAGCAGCTAGTTAGCTGCAAGATCCAGGTGTAAATGTCCAGAGATTGCGGTAAAAATCCGGGGATATGGAGAGAAAATAGGTCTGGTATGCTCTGGTCTGAGTCGCGTTGTACAAAACTGGCAATAGTTTTCAGAGCTAAAGGATAGCTGATAAGCGCTAGCTGTGGTTAGCTGAACTACTCACGTTAGCTTGTGAGCTGGCTAACTACTGGCTAGCTTCTGTTGTAGATTTCGGATACGAGGTGAATAATACCTTTGAGGAGAAAAAAAGCAGATCCGCACCACATTTGGTGAGGTAGGTTGCAGGAGAGTGTTTTGAAGTTGAGTTTTTAAGAAGAAAAAATATATATATAAAAGAAATGCGAAGAAAAATATATAAAAAATATATACACGGGACAGGACGAGGACAAAGGACATCTGACTGCTACGCCATCTTGGATGGCGATGACCGTAGCTGGACTGATTTCCTTATAAATGACACAGTAATGACCGTAGCTGGACTGATTTCCTTATAAATGACACAGTAATGACCGTAGCTGGACTGATTTCCTTATAAATGACACAGCAATGACCGTAGCTGGACTGATTTCCTTATAAATGACACAGCAATGACCGTAGCTGGACTGATTTCCTTATAAATGACACAGTAATGACCGTAGCTGGACTGATTTCCTTATAAATGACACAGTAATGACCGTAGCTGGACTGAGTTTCTTATAAATGACACAGTAATGACCGTAGCTGGACTGATTTCCTTATAAATGACACAGTAATGACCGTAGCTGGACTGATTTCCTTATAAATGACACAGTAATGACCGTAGCTGGACTGATTTCCTTATAAATGACACAGTAATGACCGTAGCTGGACTGATTTTCTTATAAATGACACAGCAATGACCGTAGCTGGACTGATTTCCTTATAAATGACACAGTAGTGACCGTAGCTGGACTGATTTTCTTATAAATGACACAGTAATGACCGTAGCTGGACTGATTTCCTTATAAATGACACAGTAATGACCGTAGCTGGACTGAGTTTCTTATAAATGACACAGTAATGACCGTAGCTGGACTGATTTCCTTATAAATGACACAGTAATGACCGTAGCTGGACTGAGTTTCTTATAAATGACACAGTAATGACCGTAGCTGGACTGATTTCCTTATAAATGACACAGCAATGACCGTAGCTGGACTGATTTTCTTATAAATGACACAGTAATGACCGTAGCTGGACTAATTTCCTTATAAATGACACAGTAATGACCGTAGCTGGACTGAGTTTCTTATAAATGACACAGTAATGACCGTAGCTGGACTGATTTTCTTATAAATGACACAGCAATGACCGTAGCTGGACTGATTTTCTTATAAATGACACAGTAATGACCGTAGCTGGACTGATTTCCTTATAAATGACACAGTAATGACCGTAGCTGGACTGAGTTTCTTATAAATGACACAGTAATGACCGTAGCTGGACTGAGTTTCTTATAAATGACACAGTAATGACCGTAGCTGGACTGAGTTTCTTATAAATGACACAGTAATGACCGTAGCTGGACTGATTTCCTTATAAATGACACAGTAATGACCGTAGCTGGACTGATTTCCTTATAAATGACACAGTAATGACCGTAGCTGGACTGATTTCCTTATAAATGACACAGTAATGACCGTAGCTGGACTGATTTTCTTATAAATGACACAGCAATGACCGTAGCTGGACTGATTTCCTTATAAATGACACAGTAGTGACCGTAGCTGGACTGATTTTCTTATAAATGACACAGTAATGACCGTAGCTGGACTGATTTCCTTATAAATGACACAGTAATGACCGTAGCTGGACTGAGTTTCTTATAAATGACACAGTAATGACCGTAGCTGGACTGATTTCCTTATAAATGACACAGTAATGACCGTAGCTGGACTGAGTTTCTTATAAATGACACAGTAATGACCGTAGCTGGACTGATTTCCTTATAAATGACACAGCAATGACCGTAGCTGGACTGATTTTCTTATAAATGACACAGTAATGACCGTAGCTGGACTAATTTCCTTATAAATGACACAGTAATGACCGTAGCTGGACTGAGTTTCTTATAAATGACACAGTAATGACCGTAGCTGGACTGATTTTCTTATAAATGACACAGCAATGACCGTAGCTGGACTGATTTTCTTATAAATGACACAGTAATGACCGTAGCTGGACTGATTTTCTTATAAATGACACAGTAATGACCGTAGCTGGACTGATTTCCTTATAAATGACACAGTAATGACCGTAGCTGGACTGAGTTTCTTATAAATGACACAGTAATGACCGTAGCTGGACTGAGTTTCTTATAAATGACACAGTAATGACCGTAGCTGGACTGAGTTTCTTATAAATGACACAGTAATGACCGTAGCTGGACTGATTTCCTTATAAATGACACAGCAATGACCGTAGCTGGACTGATTTCCTTATAAATGACACAGTAATGACCGTAGCTGGACTGATTTCCTTATAAATGACACAGCAATGACCGTAGCTGGACTGATTTTCTTATAAATGACACAGCAATGACCGTAGCTGGACTGATTTTCTTATAAATGACACAGTAATGACCGTAGCTGGACTGAGTTTCTTATAAATGACACAGCAATGACCGTAGCTGGACTGATTTCCTTATAAATGACACAGTAATGACCGTAGCTGGACTGAGTTTCTTATAAATGACACAGCAATGACCGTAGCTGGACTGATTTCCTTATAAATGACACAGTAATGACCGTAGCTGGACTGAGTTTCTTATAAATGACACAGCAATGACCGTAGCTGGACTGATTTTCTTATAAATGACACAGTAATGACCGTAGCTGGACTGAGTTTCTTATAAATGACACAGTAATGACCGTAGCTGGACTGAGTTTCTTATAAATGACACAGTAATGACCGTAGCTGGACTGAGTTTCTTATAAATGACACAGTAATGACCGTAGCTGGACTGATTTCCTTATAAATGACACAGTAATGACCGTAGCTGGACTGAGTTTCTTATAAATGACACAGCAATGACCGTAGCTGGACTGATTTCCTTATAAATGACACAGCAATGACCGTAGCTGGACTGATTTTCTTATAAATGACACAGTAATGACCGTAGCTGGACTGATTTCCTTATAAATGACACAGCAATGACCGTAGCTGGACTGATTTCCTTATAAATGACACAGTAATGACCGTAGCTGGACTGATTTCCTTATAAATGACACAGCAATGACCGTAGCTGGACTGATTTTCTTATAAATGACACAGTAATGACCGTAGCTGGACTGATTTCCTTATAAATGACACAGTAATGACCGTAGCTGGACTGATTTTCTTATAAATGACACAGTAATGACCGTAGCTGGACTGATTTTCTTATAAATGACACAGTAATGACCGTAGCTGGACTGATTTTCTTATAAATGACACAGTAATGACCGTAGCTGGACTGAGTTTCTTATAAATGACACAGCAATGACCGTAGCTGGACTGATTTCCTTATAAATGACACAGTAATGACCGTAGCTGGACTGAGTTTCTTATAAATGACACAGCAATGACCGTAGCTGGACTGATTTCCTTATAAATGACACAGCAATGACCGTAGCTGGACTGATTTCCTTATAAATGACACAGTAATGACCGTAGCTGGACTGAGTTTCTTATAAATGACACAGCAATGACCGTAGCTGGACTGATTTTCTTATAAATGACACAGTAATGACCGTAGCTGGACTGAGTTTCTTATAAATGACACAGTAATGACCGTAGCTGGACTGAGTTTCTTATAAATGACACAGTAATGACCGTAGCTGGACTGAGTTTCTTATAAATGACACAGTAATGACCGTAGCTGGACTGATTTCCTTATAAATGACACAGTAATGACCGTAGCTGGACTGATTTTCTTATAAATGACACAGTAATGACCGTAGCTGGACTGAGTTTCTTATAAATGACACAGTAATGACCGTAGCTGGACTGAGTTTCTTATAAATGACACAGTAATGACCGTAGCTGGACTGAGTTTCTTATAAATGACACAGTAATGACCGTAGCTGGACTGATTTCCTTATAAATGACACAGTAATGACCGTAGCTGGGCTGAGTTTCTTATAAATGACACAGCAATGACCGTAGCTGGACTGATTTCCTTATAAATGACACAGCAATGACCGTAGCTGGACTGATTTTCTTATAAATGACACAGTAATGACCGTAGCTGGACTGATTTCCTTATAAATGACACAGCAATGACCGTAGCTGGACTGATTTCCTTATAAATGACACAGTAATGACCGTAGCTGGACTGATTTCCTTATAAATGACACAGCAATGACCGTAGCTGGACTGATTTTCTTATAAATGACACAGTAATGACCGTAGCTGGACTGATTTCCTTATAAATGACACAGTAATGACCGTAGCTGGACTGATTTTCTTATAAATGACACAGTAATGACCGTAGCTGGACTGATTTCCTTATAAATGACACAGTAATGACCGTAGCTGGACTGAGTTTCTTATAAATGACACAGCAATGACCGTAGCTGGACTGATTTTCTTATAAATGACACAGTAATGACCGTAGCTGGACTGAGTTTCTTATAAATGACACAGTAATGACCGTAGCTGGACTGAGTTTCTTATAAATGACACAGTAATGACCGTAGCTGGACTGAGTTTCTTATAAATGACACAGTAATGACCGTAGCTGGACTGATTTCCTTATAAATGACACAGTAATGACCGTAGCTGGACTGATTTTCTTATAAATGACACAGTAATGACCGTAGCTGGACTGATTTTCTTATAAATGACACAGTAATGACCGTAGCTGGACTGATTTTCTTATAAATGACACAGTAATGACCGTAGCTGGACTGATTTCCTTATAAATGACACAGTAATGACCGTAGCTGGACTGAGTTTCTTATAAATGACACAGTAATGACCGTAGCTGGACTGATTTCCTTATAAATGACACAGTAATGACCGTAGCTGGACTGAGTTTCTTATAAATGACACAGTAATGACCGTAGCTGGACTGATTTCCTTATAAATGACACAGCAATGACCGTAGCTGGACTGATTTCCTTATAAATGACACAGTAATGACCGTAGCTGGACTGATTTCCTTATAAATGACACAGCAATGACCGTAGCTGGACTGATTTTCTTATAAATGACACAGCAATGACCGTAGCTGGACTGATTTTCTTATAAATGACACAGTAATGACCGTAGCTGGACTGAGTTTCTTATAAATGACACAGCAATGACCGTAGCTGGACTGATTTCCTTATAAATGACACAGTAATGACCGTAGCTGGACTGAGTTTCTTATAAATGACACAGCAATGACCGTAGCTGGACTGATTTCCTTATAAATGACACAGTAATGACCGTAGCTGGACTGAGTTTCTTATAAATGACACAGCAATGACCGTAGCTGGACTGATTTTCTTATAAATGACACAGTAATGACCGTAGCTGGACTGAGTTTCTTATAAATGACACAGTAATGACCGTAGCTGGACTGAGTTTCTTATAAATGACACAGTAATGACCGTAGCTGGACTGAGTTTCTTATAAATGACACAGTAATGACCGTAGCTGGACTGATTTCCTTATAAATGACACAGTAATGACCGTAGCTGGACTGATTTCCTTATAAATGACACAGTAATGACCGTAGCTGGACTGAGTTTCTTATAAATGACACAGTAATGACCGTAGCTGGACTGATTTCCTTATAAATGACACAGTAATGACCGTAGCTGGACTGATTTCCTTATAAATGACACAGTAATGACCGTAGCTGGACTGAGTTTCTTATAAATGACACAGTAATGACCGTAGCTGGACTGATTTTCTTATAAATGACACAGCAATGACCGTAGCTGGACTGATTTCCTTATAAATGACACAGTAATGACCGTAGCTGGACTGATTTCCTTATAAATGACACAGTAATGACCGTAGCTGGACTGAGTTTCTTATAAATGACACAGTAATGACCGTAGCTGGACTGATTTCCTTATAAATGACACAGCAATGACCGTAGCTGGACTGATTTCCTTATAAATGACACAGTAATGACCGTAGCTGGACTGATTTCCTTATAAATGACACAGCAATGACCGTAGCTGGACTGATTTTCTTATAAATGACACAGTAATGACCGTAGCTGGACTGATTTTCTTATAAATGACACAGTAATGACCGTAGCTGGACTGAGTTTCTTATAAATGACACAGCAATGACCGTAGCTAGACTGATTTCCTTATAAATGACACAGTAATGACCGTAGCTGGACTGAGTTTCTTATAAATGACACAGCAATGACCGTAGCTGGACTGATTTCCTTATAAATGACACAGTAATGACCGTAGCTGGACTGAGTTTCTTATAAATGACACAGTAATGACCGTAGCTGGACTGATTTTCTTATAAATGACACAGTAATGACCGTAGCTGGACTGATTTTCTTATAAATGACACAGAAATGACCGTAGCTGGACTGATTTCCTTATAAATGACACAGTAATGACCGTAGCTGGACTGAGTTTCTTATAAATGACACAGTAATGACCGTAGCTGGACTGATTTTCTTATAAATGACACAGCAATGACCGTAGCTGGACTGATTTTCTTATAAATGACACAGCAATGACCGTAGCTGGACTGATTTTCTTATAAATGACACAGTAATGACCGTAGCTGGACTGAGTTTCTTATAAATGACACAGCAATGACCGTAGCTGGACTGATTTCCTTATAAATGACACAGTAATGACCGTAGCTGGACTGAGTTTCTTATAAATGACACAGCAATGACCGTAGCTGGACTGATTTCCTTATAAATGACACAGTAATGACCGTAGCTGGACTGAGTTTCTTATAAATGACACAGCAATGACCGTAGCTGGACTGATTTTCTTATAAATGACACAGTAATGACCGTAGCTGGACTGAGTTTCTTATAAATGACACAGTAATGACCGTAGCTGGACTGATTTTCTTATAAATGACACAGTAATGACCGTAGCTGGACTGAGTTTCTTATAAATGACACAGTAATGACCGTAGCTGGACTGATTTCCTTATAAATGACACAGTAATGACCGTAGCTGGACTGATTTCCTTATAAATGACACAGCAATGACCGTAGCTGGACTGATTTTCTTATAAATGACACAGCAATGACCGTAGCTGGACTGATTTTCTTATAAATGACACAGTAATGACCGTAGCTGGACTGAGTTTCTTATAAATGACACAGCAATGACCGTAGCTGGACTGATTTCCTTATAAATGACACAGTAATGACCGTAGCTGGACTGAGTTTCTTATAAATGACACAGCAATGACCGTAGCTGGACTGATTTCCTTATAAATGACACAGTAATGACCGTAGCTGGACTGAGTTTCTTATAAATGACACAGCAATGACCGTAGCTGGACTGATTTCCTTATAAATGACACAGCAATGACCGTAGCTGGACTGATTTCCTTATAAATGACACAGTAATGACCGTAGCTGGACTGATTTCCTTATAAATGACACAGCAATGACCGTAGCTGGACTGATTTTCTTATAAATGACACAGCAATGACCGTAGCTGGACTGATTTTCTTATAAATGACACAGCAATGACCGTAGCTGGACTGAGTTTCTTATAAATGACACAGTAATGACCGTAGCTGGACTGATTTTCTTATAAATGACACAGTAATGACCGTAGCTGGACTGAGTTTCTTATAAATGACACAGCAATGACCGTAGCTAGACTGATTTCCTTATAAATGACACAGTAATGACCGTAGCTGGACTGAGTTTCTTATAAATGACACAGCAATGACCGTAGCTGGACTGATTTCCTTATAAATGACACAGTAATGACCGTAGCTGGACTGAGTTTCTTATAAATGACACAGTAATGACCGTAGCTGGACTGATTTTCTTATAAATGACACAGTAATGACCGTAGCTGGACTGATTTTCTTATAAATGACACAGAAATGACCGTAGCTGGACTGATTTCCTTATAAATGACACAGTAATGACCGTAGCTGGACTGAGTTTCTTATAAATGACACAGTAATGACCGTAGCTGGACTGATTTTCTTATAAATGACACAGCAATGACCGTAGCTGGACTGATTTTCTTATAAATGACACAGCAATGACCGTAGCTGGACTGATTTTCTTATAAATGACACAGTAATGACCGTAGCTGGACTGAGTTTCTTATAAATGACACAGCAATGACCGTAGCTGGACTGATTTCCTTATAAATGACACAGTAATGACCGTAGCTGGACTGAGTTTCTTATAAATGACACAGCAATGACCGTAGCTGGACTGATTTCCTTATAAATGACACAGTAATGACCGTAGCTGGACTGAGTTTCTTATAAATGACACAGCAATGACCGTAGCTGGACTGATTTTCTTATAAATGACACAGTAATGACCGTAGCTGGACTGAGTTTCTTATAAATGACACAGTAATGACCGTAGCTGGACTGATTTTCTTATAAATGACACAGTAATGACCGTAGCTGGACTGAGTTTCTTATAAATGACACAGTAATGACCGTAGCTGGACTGATTTCCTTATAAATGACACAGTAATGACCGTAGCTGGACTGATTTCCTTATAAATGACACAGCAATGACCGTAGCTGGACTGATTTTCTTATAAATGACACAGCAATGACCGTAGCTGGACTGATTTTCTTATAAATGACACAGTAATGACCGTAGCTGGACTGAGTTTCTTATAAATGACACAGCAATGACCGTAGCTGGACTGATTTCCTTATAAATGACACAGTAATGACCGTAGCTGGACTGAGTTTCTTATAAATGACACAGCAATGACCGTAGCTGGACTGATTTCCTTATAAATGACACAGTAATGACCGTAGCTGGACTGAGTTTCTTATAAATGACACAGCAATGACCGTAGCTGGACTGATTTCCTTATAAATGACACAGCAATGACCGTAGCTGGACTGATTTCCTTATAAATGACACAGTAATGACCGTAGCTGGACTGATTTCCTTATAAATGACACAGCAATGACCGTAGCTGGACTGATTTTCTTATAAATGACACAGCAATGACCGTAGCTGGACTGATTTTCTTATAAATGACACAGCAATGACCGTAGCTGGACTGAGTTTCTTATAAATGACACAGCAATGACCGTAGCTGGACTGATTTCCTTATAAATGACACAGTAATGACCGTAGCTGGACTGAGTTTCTTATAAATGACACAGCAATGACCGTAGCTGGACTGATTTCCTTATAAATGACACAGTAATGACCGTAGCTGGACTGAGTTTCTTATAAATGACACAGCAATGACCGTAGCTGGACTGATTTTCTTATAAATGACACAGTAATGACCGTAGCTGGACTGAGTTTCTTATAAATGACACAGTAATGACCGTAGCTGGACTGATTTTCTTATAAATGACACAGTAATGACCGTAGCTGGACTGAGTTTCTTATAAATGACACAGTAATGACCGTAGCTGGACTGATTTCCTTATAAATGACACAGTAATGACCGTAGCTGGACTGATTTCCTTATAAATGACACAGCAATGACCGTAGCTGGACTGATTTTCTTATAAATGACACAGCAATGACCGTAGCTGGACTGATTTTCTTATAAATGACACAGTAATGACCGTAGCTGGACTGAGTTTCTTATAAATGACACAGCAATGACCGTAGCTGGACTGATTTCCTTATAAATGACACAGTAATGACCGTAGCTGGACTGAGTTTCTTATAAATGACACAGCAATGACCGTAGCTGGACTGATTTCCTTATAAATGACACAGTAATGACCGTAGCTGGACTGAGTTTCTTATAAATGACACAGCAATGACCGTAGCTGGACTGATTTCCTTATAAATGACACAGCAATGACCGTAGCTGGACTGATTTCCTTATAAATGACACAGTAATGACCGTAGCTGGACTGATTTCCTTATAAATGACACAGCAATGACCGTAGCTGGACTGATTTTCTTATAAATGACACAGCAATGACCGTAGCTGGACTGATTTTCTTATAAATGACACAGCAATGACCGTAGCTGGACTGAGTTTCTTATAAATGACACAGTAATGACCGTAGCTGGACTGATTTTCTTATAAATGACACAGTAATGACCGTAGCTGGACTGAGTTTCTTATAAATGACACAGCAATGACCGTAGCTAGACTGATTTCCTTATAAATGACACAGTAATGACCGTAGCTGGACTGAGTTTCTTATAAATGACACAGCAATGACCGTAGCTGGACTGATTTCCTTATAAATGACACAGTAATGACCGTAGCTGGACTGAGTTTCTTATAAATGACACAGTAATGACCGTAGCTGGACTGATTTTCTTATAAATGACACAGTAATGACCGTAGCTGGACTGATTTTCTTATAAATGACACAGAAATGACCGTAGCTGGACTGATTTCCTTATAAATGACACAGTAATGACCGTAGCTGGACTGAGTTTCTTATAAATGACACAGTAATGACCGTAGCTGGACTGATTTTCTTATAAATGACACAGCAATGACCGTAGCTGGACTGATTTTCTTATAAATGACACAGCAATGACCGTAGCTGGACTGATTTTCTTATAAATGACACAGTAATGACCGTAGCTGGACTGAGTTTCTTATAAATGACACAGCAATGACCGTAGCTGGACTGATTTCCTTATAAATGACACAGTAATGACCGTAGCTGGACTGAGTTTCTTATAAATGACACAGCAATGACCGTAGCTGGACTGATTTCCTTATAAATGACACAGTAATGACCGTAGCTGGACTGAGTTTCTTATAAATGACACAGCAATGACCGTAGCTGGACTGATTTTCTTATAAATGACACAGTAATGACCGTAGCTGGACTGAGTTTCTTATAAATGACACAGTAATGACCGTAGCTGGACTGATTTTCTTATAAATGACACAGTAATGACCGTAGCTGGACTGAGTTTCTTATAAATGACACAGTAATGACCGTAGCTGGACTGATTTCCTTATAAATGACACAGTAATGACCGTAGCTGGACTGATTTCCTTATAAATGACACAGCAATGACCGTAGCTGGACTGATTTTCTTATAAATGACACAGCAATGACCGTAGCTGGACTGATTTTCTTATAAATGACACAGTAATGACCGTAGCTGGACTGAGTTTCTTATAAATGACACAGCAATGACCGTAGCTGGACTGATTTCCTTATAAATGACACAGTAATGACCGTAGCTGGACTGAGTTTCTTATAAATGACACAGCAATGACCGTAGCTGGACTGATTTCCTTATAAATGACACAGTAATGACCGTAGCTGGACTGAGTTTCTTATAAATGACACAGCAATGACCGTAGCTGGACTGATTTCCTTATAAATGACACAGCAATGACCGTAGCTGGACTGATTTCCTTATAAATGACACAGTAATGACCGTAGCTGGACTGATTTCCTTATAAATGACACAGCAATGACCGTAGCTGGACTGATTTTCTTATAAATGACACAGCAATGACCGTAGCTGGACTGATTTTCTTATAAATGACACAGCAATGACCGTAGCTGGACTGAGTTTCTTATAAATGACACAGCAATGACCGTAGCTGGACTGATTTCCTTATAAATGACACAGTAATGACCGTAGCTGGACTGAGTTTCTTATAAATGACACAGCAATGACCGTAGCTGGACTGATTTCCTTATAAATGACACAGTAATGACCGTAGCTGGACTGAGTTTCTTATAAATGACACAGCAATGACCGTAGCTGGACTGATTTTCTTATAAATGACACAGTAATGACCGTAGCTGGACTGAGTTTCTTATAAATGACACAGTAATGACCGTAGCTGGACTGAGTTTCTTATAAATGACACAGTAATGACCGTAGCTGGACTGAGTTTCTTATAAATGACACAGTAATGACCGTAGCTGGACTGATTTCCTTATAAATGACACAGTAATGACCGTAGCTGGACTGATTTCCTTATAAATGACACAGTAATGACCGTAGCTGGACTGAGTTTCTTATAAATGACACAGTAATGACCGTAGCTGGACTGATTTCCTTATAAATGACACAGTAATGACCGTAGCTGGACTGATTTCCTTATAAATGACACAGTAATGACCGTAGCTGGACTGAGTTTCTTATAAATGACACAGTAATGACCGTAGCTGGACTGATTTTCTTATAAATGACACAGCAATGACCGTAGCTGGACTGATTTCCTTATAAATGACACAGTAATGACCGTAGCTGGACTGATTTCCTTATAAATGACACAGTAATGACCGTAGCTGGACTGAGTTTCTTATAAATGACACAGTAATGACCGTAGCTGGACTGATTTCCTTATAAATGACACAGTAATGACCGTAGCTGGACTGAGTTTCTTATAAATGACACAGTAATGACCGTAGCTGGACTGATTTCCTTATAAATGACACAGCAATGACCGTAGCTGGACTGATTTTCTTATAAATGACACAGTAATGACCGTAGCTGGACTGATTTCCTTATAAATGACACAGTAATGACCGTAGCTGGACTGAGTTTCTTATAAATGACACAGCAATGACCGTAGCTGGACTGATTTCCTTATAAATGACACAGCAATGACCGTAGCTGGACTGATTTTCTTATAAATGACACAGTAATGACCGTAGCTGGACTGATTTCCTTATAAATGACACAGCAATGACCGTAGCTGAACTGATTTCCTTATAAATGACACAGTAATGACCGTAGCTGGACTGATTTCCTTATAAATGACACAGCAATGACCGTAGCTGGACTGATTTTCTTATAAATGACACAGTAATGACCGTAGCTGGACTGATTTCCTTATAAATGACACAGTAATGACCGTAGCTGGACTGATTTTCTTATAAATGACACAGTAATGACCGTAGCTGGACTGATTTTCTTATAAATGACACAGTAATGACCGTAGCTGGACTGATTTTCTTATAAATGACACAGTAATGACCGTAGCTGGACTGATTTTCTTATAAATGACACAGCAATGACCGTAGCTGGACTGATTTTCTTATAAATGACACAGCAATGACCGTAGCTGGACTGATTTCCTTATAAATGACACAGTAATGACCGTAGCTGGACTGATTTCCTTATAAATGACACAGTAATGACCGTAGCTGGACTGAGTTTCTTATAAATGACACAGTAATGACCGTAGCTGGACTGATTTCCTTATAAATGACACAGTAATGACCTTAGCTGGACTGAGTTTCTTATAAATGACACAGTAATGACCGTAGCTGGACTGATTTCCTTATAAATGACACAGCAATGACCGTAGCTGGACTGATTTTCTTATAAATGACACAGTAATGACCGTAGCTGGACTGATTTCCTTATAAATGACACAGTAATGACCGTAGCTGGACTGAGTTTCTTATAAATGACACAGCAATGACCGTAGCTGGACTGATTTCCTTATAAATGACACAGCAATGACCGTAGCTGGACTGATTTTCTTATAAATGACACAGTAATGACCGTAGCTGGACTGATTTCCTTATAAATGACACAGCAATGACCGTAGCTGAACTGATTTCCTTATAAATGACACAGTAATGACCGTAGCTGGACTGATTTCCTTATAAATGACACAGCAATGACCGTAGCTGGACTGATTTTCTTATAAATGACACAGTAATGACCGTAGCTGGACTGATTTCCTTATAAATGACACAGTAATGACCGTAGCTGGACTGATTTTCTTATAAATGACACAGTAATGACCGTAGCTGGACTGATTTTCTTATAAATGACACAGTAATGACCGTAGCTGGACTGATTTTCTTATAAATGACACAGTAATGACCGTAGCTGGACTGATTTTCTTATAAATGACACAGCAATGACCGTAGCTGGACTGATTTCCTTATAAATGACACAGTAATGACCGTAGCTGGACTGAGTTTCTTATAAATGACACAGTAATGACCGTAGCTGGACTGATTTCCTTATAAATGACACAGTAATGACCGTAGCTGGACTGAGTTTCTTATAAATGACACAGTAATGACCGTAGCTGGACTGAGTTTCTTATAAATGACACAGTAATGACCGTAGCTGGACTGATTTCCTTATAAATGACACAGTAATGACCGTAGCTGGACTGAGTTTCTTATAAATGACACAGTAATGACCGTAGCTGGACTGAGTTTCTTATAAATGACACAGTAATGACCGTAGCTGGACTGAGTTTCTTATAAATGACACAGTAATGACCGTAGCTGGACTGATTTCATTATAAATGACACAGTAATGATCGCTAGCTAGTAGGGCCGGGACAATACCAGTACCACAATATTTGTTCTATGGCAAACATGAAAACACGAAGCTGACCAAACTCTTTGGTCCTTTAAAACCTGCTGTATGTAAAATATGATGTGCTACAGCTTGGAAAAGAAAGAAATGTGACTGTGGATGACAACATAATGATGTTTGTTTTCAACATTAAATCCACTTCGTGTCTTGTTTCCTTGCCACGATACAGGTATCATCCCGACCTACTAGCTAACTAGCTAAGCAGATAGCTATGTGACCTGTTAGCAAAGATTACAATAAATAACCCTATCATCTGTGGTGTTAGCAAGCTAGCTATATTAGCTACTATGCTCACTAGCTGGCTAGATAAACATGGTGCTAAGATATCAGGTGGGAGCTAGTAGCCAACGTAGCTAGCTAACGTTAGCTGGTTATCATTTTGTACATCTAACTTTGTCTAACGTTATCTATTTACTGCTGTGCTGATCTGACCAGCCGCAAGCATATTCATAAATTTGGATGTTGATAGTCGGATTAGATGATCGTTGTAATAGAGAACAAAGGAATTGTTTTAAAATAGCTAAATAAAGGTTGGCAATAGGTTTAGCGACCTAACAATCTTCCTTCATGTTTATGTACCAAGAAAGCTGTAGATCAGTGTGTGTGTGAGCGTTCTCACTTCTCGAACTATGGGCAGATTTGAGTCATTCAGACAAGAACGCTCATCGTCGTTGTCATATGTTTTCCTACCCTCGCTCTCCTTGTTAGATATTATGCACATTTATGTCTTGGTAGAGAATGTCATCGGCGTAGCTAGTTATCGTAGTAGCAGTAAACCGCAGCGAGTGACATGAGCAATGGAGAAATCTGAAAGGGAGTGGAGTTAAAGCCTTGCTCTATCCTATTGTAGCAGTCGATCAAGTTACAACCCGCTCATTTCTAGACAGACGAAAAGCGAGTTGAGTTGATTTGAATTTCATCCTGGCAGCTGAGTTGTTTTAGAAATGCATCCTGACAGCTAAAAACCTATATACAGTGGGGCAAAAAAGTATTTAGTCAGCCACCAATTGTGCAAGTTCTCCCACTTAAAAAGATGAGAGAGGCCTGTAATTTCCATCATATGTACACTTCAACTATGACAGACAAAATTAGAAAAAAAAATCCAGAAAATCACATTGTAGGATTTTTAATGAATTTATTTGCAAATTATGGTGGAAAATAAGTATTTGGTCAATAACAAAAGTTTATCTCAATACTTTGTTATATACCCTTTGTTGGCAATGACAGAGGTCAAACGTTTTCTGTAAGTCTTTTACAGGCCTCATCTTTTTAAGTGGGAGAACTTGTACAATTGGTGGCTGACTAAATACTTTTTTGCCCCACTGTATAATGTTTTCCCGATCACGGAAAATGACTAAACAATACTACACATCATGACGTTGTACCCATTTGAATGGATAGATGTTCTTTTATATTCTCAAACTAACATCAGTGCCTATGTGATGTCCTTCCATGCAGGTATGACATCCTGGACTGATGCCTCTATGCAAATGTTGTTGATCAGTAGGCTCATATCAGTCCCAAATGGAAGACAAATTGTCATCTGTAGCACCATAGACTCCACTGATCAACCAAAACAAGCTCAATAACTCAATGCACACACTCCTATTTAATATGCATTCACCTGTATTGTAAGTAGGCCTTTGCCTTCTTCATTTACCCAAGTTAAGAGATTTCCCATTCAAATACAATTATTACTATTATGTTATGTAGTTAGATTGGTGAAAAACATTTGAAAATTGAAGCATTAATGCATACATGTCTGTCTCTGGGAAATGTCATCAACATTTTCTCAATTGAATGATATTCAATATCGGCCATCGCCTCCTTGACCCCCCAAAAATCGGTATTGGCATCTGCACTATAAAATCTTTGTTGGTCGTTCTCTAATTAAAAGTGTTAGCGCTAGTAATGTATCAATATTTATGTTTACAAATGAGCTATGACACAGCCAATGAATATATAGCACAACTTTGGATTTCACCCCCGTCTCATAATCGAATGGTTTAGACCTTTTGGGAAATTTTGACACTCGGATTGAACATGTGCAAAATCAGGAATAGGCCTACCTTGTTGGACAGCGTTCTACGAGGCTACTGATATTACCTTGTTGGTCAGCGTGCTACGAGGCTACTGATATTGCCTTGTTGGTCAGCATGCTACGAGGCTACTGATATTACCTTGTTGGTCAGCGTGCTACGGGGCTACTGATATTACCTTGTTGGTCAGCATGCTACGAGGCTACTGATATTACCTTGTTGGTCAGCGTGCTACAAGGCTACTGATATTGCCTTGTTGGTCAGCGTGCTACGAGGCTACTGATATTACCTTGTTGGTCAGCGTGCTACAAGGCTACTGATATTGCCTTGTTGGTCAGCGTGCTACGAGGCTACTGATATTACCTTGTTGGTCAGCGTGCTACGAGGCTACTGATATTACCTTGTTGGTCAGCGTGCTACGAGGCTACTGATATTACCTTGTTGGTCAGCGTGCTACGAGGCTACTGATATTACCTTGTTGGACAGCGTTCTACGAGGCTACTGATATTACCTTGTTGGTCAGCGTGCTATGAGGCTACTGATATTACCTTGTTGGTCAGCGTGCTACGAGGCTACTGATATTACCTTGTTGGTCAGCGTGCTACGAGGCTACTGATATTACCTTGTTGGTCAGCGTGCTACGAGGCTACTGATATTACCTTGTTGGACAGCGTTCTACGAGGCTACTGATATTACCTTGTTGGTCAGCGTGCTACGAGGCTACTGATATTACCTTGTTGGTCAGCGTGCTACGAGGCTACTGATATTACCTTGTTGGTCAGCGTGCTACGAGGCTACTGATATTACCTTGTTGGTCAGCGTGCTACGAGGCTACTGATATTACCTTGTTGGTCAGCATGCTACGAGGCTACTGATATTACCTAATTGGTCAGTGTGCTACGAGGCTACTGATATTACCTTGTTGGTCAGCGTGCTACGAGGCTACTGATATTACCTTGTTGGTCAGCGTGCTACGAGGCTACTGATATTACCTTGTTGGTCAGCGTGCTACGAGGCTACTGATATTACCTTGTTGGTCAGCGTATTACGAGGCTACTGATATTACCTTGTTGGTCAGTGTGCTACGAGGCTACTGATATTACCTTGTTGGTCAGTGTGCTACGAGGCTACTGATATTACCTTGTTGGTCAGGGTGCTACGAGGCTACTGATATTACCTTGTTGGTCAGCGTGCTACGAGGCTACTGATATTGCCTTGTTGGTCAGCGTGCCACGAGGCTACTGATATTACCTTGTTGATCAGCGTGCCACGAGGCTACTGATATTGCCTTGTTGGTCAGCGTGCTACGAGGCTACTGATATTGCCTTGTTGGTCAGCGTGCTACGAGGCTACTGATATTGCCTTGGGTTGTTCGGCATACGAAATGACTTTTAGTTCAATGACTGTCACCACAGTTACATGCAGTTCCACACTGAAGAAGAGGATGCATGAGGTATTTTCTGAAGGTAGAAAGAAAGTCGTTTCTACAATTCGTAATGTTTGAATTGATATCTGACAGATCCAGCAGACCGATGCCCTCCTATTTTAAACATTTGAACCAGGGACCGATGTGAATCGTTACATCCCTTCTAAATAGGGCACTACTTTTGACCCGAGCCCTATGGGGTATCATTTGAGACTCGGGATGATGTCACTGTTCCTAGAAGCTCCGGACATAACATTCCATCCCATCAACCAGATAGATCATAGGGATGTGTACAATATAGGACATTTAGCACAGGATATGATTGGACCCTTATTCACATGCTGCTGTCATTGAAGCCTTCTAATGGGTATTGGGTTTTGGGGGATGAAGGCCGGTCTGTGTCTGATAGAAGTCCCCTAGACAGCAGCTCAAATCAAGTATGTCACCTACATACTTACTTTAAGGGTACTAGAGCGACTCTAGTGTACCCGTAAATCAAAGGTTGTGTGACGGACGGACAACTTTGGTTCCGAATAAATAATCAATTTGTTGGTTTTGGAGAAAACTGAAATCTTGGTTTAGCTGCATGTATAGTCAGTCTGAAATCTTGGTTTAGCTGCATGTATAGTCAGTCTGAGAGCTTGGTTTAGCTGCATGTATAGTCAGTCTGAGAGCTTGGCTTAGCTGCATGTATAGTCAGTCTGAAATCTTGGTTTAGCTGCATGTATAGTCAGTCTGAGAGCTTGGTTTAGCTGCATGTATAGTCAGTCTGAGAGCTTGGCTTAGCTGCATGTATAGTCAGTCAGTCGTTGTAGTATCAGACAGCAACCCACATTGTCTGCAACTCTAAAAAGTGTTATTGGACAGTTGGTTTCAGGAACACTTAAGAGTAAGAAAATAGATCAGATTTCCGCTTGTCTGTTTCGACCTTGCCTTGCCAATCTACACACTTCTGAGTGCCAGCCGTGCCAATCTGCACACTTCTGAGTGCCAGCCGTGCCAATCTACACACTTCTGAGTGCCAGCCGTGCCAATCTACACACTTCTGAGTACCAGCCGTGCCAATCTGCCAATCTGTAGTGAATGAGTTATCTACAGAATCTATGTACACGTACGTTTCTGGAGCTTGTTCCTGCCTCCCATATGCACCCTATCTCTAAGAAAAGTAGTGAACTATATAGGGAATATGGTGCCATTAGGCTCTGTTCTAAAGTAGTGCACTATAAAGGGAATAGGGTGCCATAGGGGCTCTGATCTAAAGTAGTGCACTATATAGGGAATATGGTGCCATTAGGCTCTGTTCTAAAGTAGTGCACTATATAGGGAGTATGGTGCCATAGGGGCTCTGTTCTAAAGTAGTGCACTATATAGGGAATCGTTTGCCATAGGGGCTCTGATCTAAAGTAGTGCACTATATAGGGAGTATGGTGCCATAGGGGCTCTGTTCTAAAGTAGTGCACTATATAGGGAATCGTTTGCCATAGGGGCTCTGATCTAAAGTAGTGCACTATATAGGGAATAGGGTGCCATTTGGGCTCTTGAGAAATTGCACATTTGGAATGTGTTGTTTTGTGAAGGAGAGACTGTATGTGTAAATCGGACATCAATCAGGCATCAGACACAACGCTAGTGTCTGTGTTATATCTCTTCTGTGATGCTCTCTGTCTTTCTCAGACTGAAATGTGTCTGTGTTACATCTCTTCTGTGATGCTGTCTCTGTCTTTCTCAGACTGAAATGTGTCTGTGTGAGATCTCTTCTGTGATGTTGTCTCTGTCTTTCTCAGACTGAAATGTGTCTGTGTTACATCTCTTCTGTGATGCTCTCTGTCTTTCTCAGGCTGAAATGTGTCTGTGTTACATCTCTTCTGTGATGCTCTCTGTCTTTCTCAGACTGAAATGTGTCTGTGTTACATCTCTTCTGTGATGCTCTCTGTCTTTCTCAGACTGAAATGTGTTTGTGTGTGAGATCTCTTCTGTGATGCTGTCTCTGTCTTTCTCAGGCTGAAATGTGTCTGTGTGTTAGATCTGTTCATAACATTGGCCAAAATACACTGAGTGTACAAAACATTAAGAACACCTGCTCTTTCCATGACTTAGGACTGACCAGGTGAATCCAGGTCAAATATATGATCCCTTATTGATGTCACTTGTTAAATCCACTTCAATCAGTGTAGATGAAGGGGAGGAGACCGGTTAAAGGAGGATTTTTAAGCCTTGAGACAACTGAGACATGGATTATGTATGTGCGCCATTCAGAGGGTGAAAAGGCAAGACAAAAGATTTAAGTGCCTTTGAACGGGGTATGGTAGTAGGTACCAGGCGTACTGGTTTGTGTGTCAAGAACTGCAATGCTGCTGGGTTTTTCACACTCAATAATTTCCCGTTTGTATCAAGAACGCTCCACCACCCAATGAACATCCAGCCAACTTGACACAACTGCGTGAAGCATTGGAGTCAACATACAATACATTCCGAAAGTATTCAGATCCCTTGACTTTTTCCCCTCATCAATTTACACCCAATACTCATAATGACAAAGCTAAAAAAAAAAAAAAGTTTAAAAAAAATGTTTGCACAAAAAACCAATATAAAAACAATTCAATTATCACATTTACATAAGTATTCAGACCCTTTAGTCAGTATTTTGTTGGAGCACCTTTGGCAGCTTTGGACTATGACCATCGTGTTCTTTGTCACCTCCCTGACCAAGGCCCTTCTCCCTCGATTGCTCAGTTTCGCCGGGTGGCCAATTAATTTAATTTACAACAGGTGGACTCCAATCAAGTTGTAGAAACATCTCAAGGATGATCAATGGAAACAAGATGCACCTGAACTCAATTTCGACTCTCATAGCAAAGAGTCTGAATACTTATGTAAATAAGGTATTTCTGTTTTTAACTTTTAATTTCCCAAAAATTCTAAAAACCTGTTTTTGCTTTGTCATTATAGGGTATTGTGTGTAGATTGATGAGGTGGAAAACTACTACTACTAATAATAATTGAATAAGGCTGTAACATAACAAAATGTGGAAATAATACTTTCCAAATTCACCTCAGGCCAGCATCCCTGTGGAACACTTTTGACTCCTTGTAGAGTGGCCTGACAAATTGAGGCTGTTCTGAGTGTAAACGGGGGTGCAACGCAGTGTTAGGAAGGTGTTCTTAATGTTAAGTACTCAGTGGAAGTATTTGTTTCATAAAAGTAGGTCCAGATCAGGGTTCTCCAACTGCTGGCCCGCGGGTCATTTTTATGTATCATAATTCTTTGGCTGACAAAGAAAATCAGCTCCAAGTGATTTTAATTTTGGAAATCTGTTCCAAAGTATTCTCACGCAAAATAGAGAGATATACATGTGATCTTATACAAATGTAAGCAAGGTTTGAAATTACTATGTTTAAGTCAAATATTTTATCTGTTTTGGGCTTCTTGCATTCAATTTGAAGTTATTTGTAATTATGTCCTGGCCTCCTGACCATCTGCTGAAAAGAAAATTGTCCCACGGCTGAATCTAGTGGATGATCCCTGGTCTGGATTATGTGGATCGAAGACTATGACAAATATAATGCCTTTAATAGTGCAGCCAGTCTTGTGATACCAGGATGTGATACCAGTCTTGTGATACCAGGATGTGATACCAGTCTTGTGATACCAGTCTTGTGATACCAGGATGTGATACCAGTCTTGTGATACCAGTCTTGTGATACCAGTCTTGTGATACCAGTCTTGTGATACCAGTCTTGTGATACCAGTCTTGTGATACCAGTCTTGTGATACCAGTCTTGTGATACCAGTCTTGTGATACCAGTCTTGTGATACCAGTCTTGTGATACCAGTCTTGTGATACCAGTCTTGTGATACCAGTCTTGTGATACCAGAATCCTCTGATCTTTATAAAGACTCTAAATAGCCCTGTTGCCTCTCCTCTCCCCTTTTCCTCTCGCCCTCCAGTCTATTTGCACTGCTGTCCAAGAAGCACAACAAGGTCTTGGAGCAGGCAACCCAGTCTCTGAGAGGTCCCCGGGGGGCAGACGACAGCTCTGTACTGCCTGACTACGTGAGTACTGCAGCTACTGATTTGGTCGTTGAAAAATCGAGGCTTATCCCAGTTATCTTTTGATTCAATGGTGGGACTACTAGGGAAATTGACCTCACACACAAAGTGAATGCTGATCCCCTGGGCCTGCACCTCCAGCCATGTCTGGATCTGAGTGTCTGGGTGTGTGTCTAGGTCTGACTGTCGTCTCTCACTGAGTTCGCATCTGCATTCGTGGTGCGTGCCGTGTGTGTCTTTGTGTCTGGGTGTGTGTCTGGGGGGATGGGTGAGGGCGGGGGTGTGTGACAGGAGGGAGGGTGTGCGTCAGACGTCGGGGGGGTCCCAAGGATTGCAGACGAGATGGAGTAGCTGAGGTGTGTGCCTGGTTATCCCCCCCACACACAGACAAGCGTAAGGAAAGAGCCCCTCACCCGGTCTTCTCTTTATCCCCCCCCCCCACACACACACACACAGACAGGCATAAGGGAAGAGCCCCTCGCCCTGTCGTCTCTACCCCCCCACACAGACAGGCGTAAGGGAAGAGCCCCTCGCCCTGTCGTCTCTTTACCCCCCCACACAGACAGCCGTAAGGAAAGAGCCCCTCACCCGGTCTTCTCTTTATCCCCCCCCCCCACACACACACACACAGACAGGCATAAGGGAAGAGCCCCTCGCCCTGTCGTCTCTACCCCCCCACACAGACAGGCGTAAGGGAAGAGCCCCTCGCCCTGTCGTCTCTTTACCCCCCCACACAGACAGCCGTAAGGGAAGAGCCCCTCGCCCTGTCCTCTCTTTATCCCCCCCACACAGACAGGCGTAAGGGAAGATCCCCTCGCCCTGTCGTCTCTTTATCCCCCACACAGACAGGCGTAAGGGAAGAGCCCCTCGCCCTGTCCTCTCTTTATCCCCCCCACACAGACAGGCGTAAGGGAAGAGCACCTCGCCCTGTCGTCTCTTTACCCCCCCACACAGACAGGCGTAAGGGAAGAGCCCCTCGCCCTGTCCTCTCTTTATCCCCCCCACACAGACAGCCGTAAGGGAAGAGCCCCTCGCCCTGTCCTCTCTTTATCCCCCCCACACAGACAGGCGTAAGGGAAGAGCCCCTCGCCCTGTCCTCTCTTTATCCCCCCCACACAGACAGCCAGAAGGGAAGAGCCCCTCGCCCTGTCCTCTCTTTATCCCCCCCACACAGACAGCCGTAAGGGAAGAGCCCCTCGCCCTGTCGTCTCTTTACCCCCCCACACAGACAGGCGTAAGGGAAGAGCCCCTCACCCTGTCGTCTCTTTATCCTCCCCACACAGACAGGCGTAAGGGAAGAGCCCCTAACCCTGTCATCTCTTTATCCCCCCCACACAGACAGGCGTAAGGGAAGAGCCCCTCACCCTGTCATCTCTTTATCCCCCCCACACAGACAGCCGTAAGGGAAGAGCACCTCGCCCTGTCGTCTCTTTATCCCCCCCACACAGACAGCCGTAAGGGAAGAGCCCCTCGCCCTGTCGTCTCTTTACCCCCCCACACAGACAGCCGTAAGGGAAGAGCCCCTCGCCCTGTCGTCTCTTTACCCCCCCACACAGACAGGCGTAAGGGAAGATCCCCTCGCCCTGTCGTCTCTAACCCCCCACACAGACCGGCGTAAGGGAAGAGCCCCTCGCCCTGTCGTCTCTTTATCCCCCCTCACAGACAGGCGTAAGGGAAGAGCCCCTCGCCCTGTCGTCTCTACCCCCCCACACAGACAGGCGTAAGGGAAGAGCCCCTCGCCCTGTCGTCTCTTTACCCCCCCACACAGACAGGCGTAAGGGAAGATCCCCTCGCCCTGTCGTCTCTACCCCCCCACACAGACCGGCGTAAGGGAAGAGCACCTCGCCCTGTCGTCTCTTTATCCCCCCTCACAGACAGGCGTAAGGGAAGAGCCCCTCGCCCTGTCGTCTCTACCCCCCCACACAGACAGGCGTAAGGGAAGAGCCCCTCGCCCTGTCGTCTCTTTATCCCCCCTCACAGACAGGCGTAAGGGAAGAGCCCCTCGCTCTGTCGTCTCTTTACCCCCCACACAGACAGCCGTAAGGGAAGAGCCCCTCGCCCTGTCATCTCTTTATCCCCCCCACACAGACAGGCGTAAGGGAAGAGCCCCTCGCTCTGTCGTCTCTTTATCCCCCACACAGACAGGCGTAAGGGAAGAGCCCCTCGCCCTGTCGTCTCTTTATCCCCCACACAGACAGCCGTAAGGGAAGAGCCCCTCACCCTGTCGTCTCTACCCCCCCACACAGACAGGCGTAAGGGAAGAGCCCCTCGCCCTGTCGTCTCTTTATCCCCCACACAGACAGGCGTAAGGGAAGAGCCCCTCGCCCTGTCGTCTCTTTATCCCCCACACAGACAGGCGTAAGGGAAGAGCCCCTCGCCCTGTCGTCTCTACCCCCACACACAGACAGGCGTAAGGGAAGAGCCCCTCGCCCTGTCGTCTCTACCCCCCCACACAGACAGGCGTAAGGGAAGAGCCCCTCGCCCTGTCGTCTCTTTATCCCCCCCACACAGACAGGCGTAAGGGAAGAGCCCCTCGCTCTGTCGTCTCTTTACCCCCCCACACAGACAGCCGTAAGGGAAGAGCCCCTCGCCCTGTCGTCTCTACCCCCCCACACAGACAGGCGTAAGGGAAGAGCCCCTCGCTCTGTCGTCTCTTTACCCCCCCACACAGACAGCCGTAAGGGAAGAGCCCCTCGCCCTGTCGTCTCTATCCCCCCACACAGACAGGCGTAAGGGAAGAGCCCCTCGCTCTGTCGTCTCTACCCCCCCACACAGACAGGCGTAAGGGAAGAGCCCCTCGCTCTGTCGTCTCTTTACCCCCCCACACAGACAGCCGTAAGGGAAGAGCCCCTCGCCCTGTCGTCTCTATCCCCCCACACAGACAGGCGTAAGGGAAGAGCCCCTCGCTCTGTCGTCTCTTTATCCCCCCCACACAGACAGGCGTAAGGGAAGAGCCCCTCGCCCTGTCCTCTCTTTATCCCCCCCACACAGACAGCCGTAAGGGAAGAGCCCCTCGCTCTGTCGTCTCTTTATCCCCCCCACACAGACAGCCGTAAGGGAAGAGCCCCTCGCCCTGTCGTCTCTATCCCCCCACACAGACAGGCGTAAGGGAAGAGCCCCTCGCTCTGTCGTCTCTTTATCCCCCCCACACAGACAGGCGTAAGGGAAGAGCACCTCGCTCTGTCGTCTTTATCCCCCCCACACAGACAGGCGTAAGGGAAGAGCACCTCGCTCTGTCGTCTCTTTACCCCCCCACACAGACAGCCGTAAGGGAAGAGCCCCTCGCCCTGTCGTCTCTACCCCCCCCACACAGACAGGCGTAAGGGAAGAGCCCCTCGCCCTGTCGTCTCTTTATCCCCCCCACACAGACAGGCGTAAGGGAAGAGCCCCTCGCCCTGTCCTCTCTTTATCCCCCCCACACAGACAGCCGTAAGGGAAGAGCCCCTCGCCCTGTCGTCTCTATCCCCCCACACAGACAGGCGTAAGGGAAGAGCCCCTCGCTCTGTCGTCTCTTTATCCCCCCCACACAGACAGGCGTAAGGGAAGAGCCCCTCGCCCTGTCCTCTCTTTATCCCCCCCACACAGACAGCCGTAAGGGAAGAGCCCCTCGCCCTGTCGTCTCTATCCCCCCACACAGACAGGCGTAAGGGAAGAGCCCCTCGCTCTGTCGTCTCTATCCCCCCACACAGACAGGCGTAAGGGAAGAGCACCTCGCTCTGTCGTCTCTTTACCCCCCCACACAGACAGCCGTAAGGGAAGAGCCCCTCGCCCTGTCGTCTCTACCCCCCCCACACAGACAGGCGTAAGGGAAGAGCCCCTCGCCCTGTCGTCTCTTTATCCCCCCCACACAGACAGGCGTAAGGGAAGAGCCCCTCGCCCTGTCCTCTCTTTATCCCCCCCACACAGACAGGCGTAAGGGAAGAGCCTCTCGCCCTGTCGTCTCTACCCCCCCACACAGACAGGCGTAAGGGAAGAGCCCCTCGCCCTGTCGTCTCTTTTGTTTGGATGCCTCTTTCATGGCCCTTATCCCTCCCCTTGTTTCACCCTGTGTCACACGCTGGCTGGAAAAGACCATTGCTATGTCTAGAGTCGTCGAAGCTGAATTAACCTCCGGGCAATGATATCACTTCCCCCAAACATGACCCTCCCTGGTCACACAGTGTTTTGTAAACGTCTGTATTAATTATATCATGTTTTCTATATGTCTGTGTGAATTATATCATGGAAGGTTTCCTCCAAGCTCCAACAATAAGCTGGCCGGGGTCGTATTCATTAGCAAAAGAAAACTAAAAACTAAAACAAGCATTTGTTATTGGTTAATTTCAAGTAGTACCCTGTTTGTCATATTTCTTATGTTTGGTGCCTGATGAATATGACCCTGGTCTCCGTAGAAGCAGTTGTGATCTCAGGGATATTGTTGTTCCTGGTTGGTATCTCGTGTCCAGTATTATGTTCTCTGAGTAACGTTGATAAGGTCTTTATATTGATGTTGCTAGGAAGGTGTAAATCCTGCAGTCTGAACATGAATGTTGTTATTCAAACACATGAGAAATTCTTCTTTCTCTCTCTCGCTGTCTCTCTCTCTGTGTCTCTGTGTCTGTCTCTCTCTGTCCTTCTCTGTCTCTCTCTGTCTCTCTCTGTCTCTGTGTCTGTGTCTCTGTCTGTGTCTCTGTCTGTGTCTCTGTCTGTGTCTGTGTCTCTCTCTCTCTCTGTCTCTATCTTTCTGTTTCTCTCTGTCTCTCACTCTCTGTCTCTCACTCTCTCTCTGTCTCTCTCTCTGCACCATTCTGCAGCAGCATCTCATCAAATTACTTGTATTTGATCTACAGTCATGGCCAAAAGTTTTGAGAATGACAAATATTAATTTCCTCAAAGTTTGCTGCTTCAGTATCTTTAGATATTTTTGTCAGATGTTACTATGGAATACTGAAGTATGATTACAAGCATTTCATAAGTGTCAAAGGCTTTTATTGACAATTACATGAAGTTGATGCAAAGAGTCAATATTTGCAGTGTTGACCTTTCTTTTTCAAGACCTCTGCAATCCGCCCTGGCATGCTGTCAATTAACTTCTGGGCCACATCCTGACTAATGGCAGCCTATTCTTGCATAATCAATGCTTGGAGGTTGTCAGAATTTGTGGGTTTTTGTTTGTCCACCCACCTCTTGAGGATTGACCACAAGTTCTCAATGTGATTAAGGTCTGGGGATTTTCCTGGCCATGGACCCAAAATATAAATGTTTTGTTCCCTGAGCCACTTACCCTGAGCCACTTAGTTATCACTTTTGCCCTATGGAAAGGTGCTCTATCATGCTGGAAAAGGCATTGTTCGTCACCAAACTGTTCCTAGATGGTTGGGAGAAGTTGCTCTCGGAGGATGTGTTGGTACCATTTTTTATTCATGGCTGTGTTCTTAGGTGAGTGAGCCCACTCCCTTGGCTGAGAAGCAACCCCACACATGAATGGTCTCAGGATGCTTTACTGTTGGCATGACACAGGACTGATGGTAGAGCTCACCTTGTCTTCTCCAGACAAGCTTTTTTCCGGATGCCCCAAACAATCGGAAAGGGGATTCATCAGAGAAAATGACTTTACCCCAGTCCTCAGCAGTCCAACCCCTGTACCTTTTGCAGAATATCAGTATGTCCCTGATGTTTTTCCTGGAGAGAAGTGGCTTCTTTGCTGCCCTTCTTGACACCAGGCCATCCTCCAAAAGTCTTCGCCTCACTGTGCGTGCAGATGCACTCACACCTGCCTGCTGCCATTCCTGAGCAAGCTCTGTACTGGTGGTGCCCCGATCCCGCAGCTGAATCAACTTTAGGAGACGGTCCTGGCGCTGGACTTTCTTGGGCGCCCTGAAGCCTTCTTCACAACAATTGAACCGCTCTCCTTGAAGTTTTTGATGATCCGATAAATGGTTGATTTAGGTGCAATCTTACTGGCAGCAATATCCTTGCCTGTGAAGCCCTTTTTGTGCAAAGCAATGATGACAGCACGAGTTTCCTTGCAGGTAACCATGGTTGACAGAGGAAGAACAATGATTCCAAGCACCACCCTTCTTTTGAAGCGTCCAGTCTGTTATTTGAACTCAATCAGCATGACAGAGTGATCTCCAGCCTTGTCCTCGTCAACACTCACACCTGTGTTAACGAGAGAATCACTGACATGATGTCAGCTGGTCCTTTTGTGGCAGGGCTGAAATGCAGTGGAAATGTTTTTGGGGGATTCAGTTAATTTGCATGGCAAAGAGGGACTTTGCAATTAATTGCAATTCATCTGATCACTCTTCATAACATTCTGGAGTATATGCAAATTGCCATCATATAAACTGAGGCAGCAGACAAATTAATATTTGTGTCATTCTCAAAACTTTTGGCCACGACTGTATATCAGTCACAAACATTTTTAACGCTAAAATATATAGTGCTTTCACACAGACAGACAGACAGACAGACAGACAGTCATATTCAGTACACACAGGGTGTTTTATGCATACTACCGTACTCTACACTCTCATGCTCCGAGTGCATTCTCCGACGACTTTCTCTTGATTACGTTCATGAGGACGAGAGTGTGGAGAACGTATAAAACATTCCATTTGATAAGCACTCCCCCTACTTTATTACCTCACGCTGAGCAGCACTCCCCCTACTGTATTACCTCACGCTGAGCAGCACTCCCCCTACTGTATTACCTCACGCTGAGCAGCACTCCCCCCTACTGTATTACCTCACGCTGAGCAGCACTCCCACTTACTGTATTACCTCACGCTGAGCAGCACTCCCCCTACTGTATTACCTCACGCTGAGCAGCACTCCCCCTACTTTATTACCTCACGCTGAGCAGCACTCACCCTACTGTATTACCTCACGCTGAGCAGCACTCCCCCTACTGTATTACCTCACGCTGAGCAGCACTCCCCCCTACTGTATTACCTCACGCTGAGCAGCACTCCCCCTTACTGTATTACCTCACGCTGAGCAGCACTCCCCCTACTGTATTACCTCACGCTGAGCAGCACTCCCCCTACTGTATTACCTCACGCTGAGCAGCACTCCCCCTACTGTATTACCTCACGCTGAGCAGCACTCCCCCTACTGTATTACCTCACGCTGAGCAGCACTCCCCCTACTGTATTACCTCACGCTGAGCAGCACTCCCCCTACTGTATTACCTCACGCTGAGCAGCACTCCCCCTTACTGTATTACCTCACGCTGAGCAGCACTCCCCCTACTGTATTACCTCACGCTGAGCAGCACTCCCCCTACTGTATTACCTCACACTGAGCAGCACTCACCCTACTGTATTACCTCACGCTGAGCAGCACTCCCCCTACTGTATTACCTCACGCTGAGCAGCACTCCCCCTACTGTATTACCTCACGCTGAGCAGCACTCCCCCTACTGTATTACCTCACGCTGAGCAGCACTCCCCCTACTGTATTACCTCACACTGAGCAGCACTCCCTCTACTGTATTACCTCACACTGAGCAGCACTCCCCCTACTGTATTACCTCACGCTGAGCAGCACTCCCCCTACTGTATTACCTCACGCTGAGCAGCACTCCCCCTACTGTATTACCTCACGCTGAGCAGCACTCCCCCTACTGTATTACCTCACGCTGAGCAGCACTCCCCCTACTGTATTACCTCACGCTGAGCAGCACTCCCCCTACTGTATTACCTCACGCTGAGCAGCAGTCCCCCTACTGTATTACCTCACGCTGAGCAGCACTCCCCCTACTGTATTACCTCACGCTGAGCAGCACTCCCCCTACTGTATTACCTCACGCTGAGCAGCACTCCCCCCTACTGTATTACCTCACGCTGAGCAGCACTCCCCCTTACTGTATTACCTCACGCTGAGCAGCACTCCCCCCTACTGTATTACCTCACGCTGAGCAGCACTCCCCCTACTATATTACCTCACGCTGAGGAGCACTCCCACCTACTGTATTACCTCACTCTGAGCAGCACTCCCCCTACTGTATTACCTCACGCTGAGCAGCACTCCCCCTACTATATTACCTCACGCTGAGCAGCACTCCCACCTACTGTATTACCTCACGCTGAGCAGCACTCCCCCTACTGTATTACCTCACGCTGAGCAGCACTCCCCCTACTATATTACCTCACGCTGAGCAGCACTCCCCCTACTGTATTACCTCACGCTGAGCAGCACTCCCCCTACTGTATTACCTCACGCTGAGCAGCACTCCCCCCTACTGTATTACCTCAGGCTGAGCAGCACTCCCCCTACTGTATTACCTCACGCTGAGCAGCACTCCCCCTACTGTATTACCTCACGCTGAGCAGCACTCCCCCTACTGTATTACCTCACGCTGAGCAGCACTCCCCCTACTGTATTACCTCACGCTGAGCAGCACTCCCCCTACTGTATTACCTCACGCTGAGCAGCACTCCCCCTACTGTATTACCTCACGCTGAGCAGCACTCCCCCTACTGTATTACCTCACGCTGAGCAGCACTCCCTCTACTGTATTACCTCACTCTGAGCAGCACTCCCCCTACTGTATTACCTCACGCTGAGCAGCACTCCCCCTACTGTATTACCTCACGCTGAGCAGCACTCCCCCTACTGTATTACCTCACGCTGAGCAGCACTCCCCCTACTGTATTACCTCACGCTGAGCAGCACTCCCCCTACTGTATTACCTCACGCTGAGCAGCACTCCCCCTACTGTATTACCTCACGCTGAGCAGCACTCCCCCTACTGTATTACCTCACGCTGAGCAGCACTCCCCCTACTGTATTACCTCACGCTGAGCAGCACTCCCCCTACTGTATTACCTCACGCTGAGCAGCACTCCCTCTACTGTATTACCTCACTCTGAGCAGCACTCCCCCTACTGTATTACCTCACGCTGAGCAGCACTCCCCCTACTGTATTACCTCACGCTGAGCAGCACTCCCCCTACTGTATTACCTCACGCTGAGCAGCACTCCCCCTACTGTATTACCTCACGCTGAGCAGCACTCCCCCCTACTGTATTACCTCACGCTGAGCAGCACTCCCCCTTACTGTATTACCTCACGCTGAGCAGCACTCCCCCCTACTGTATTACCTCACGCTGAGCAGCACTCCCCCTACTATATTACCTCACGCTGAGGAGCACTCCCACCTACTGTATTACCTCACGCTGAGCAGCACTCCCCCTACTGTATTACCTCACGCTGAGCAGCACTCCCCCTACTATATTACCTCACGCTGAGCAGCACTCCCCCTATTGTATTACCTCACGCTGAGCAGCACTCCCCCTACTGTATTACCTCACGCTGAGCAGCACTCCCCCCTACTGTATTACCTCAGGCTGAGCAGCACTCCCCCTACTGTATTACCTCACGCTGAGCAGCACTCCCCCTACTGTATTACCTCACGCTGAGCAGCACTCCCCCTACTGTATTACCTCACGCTGAGCAGCACTCCCCCTACTGTATTACCTCACGCTGAGCAGCACTCCCCCTACTGTATTACCTCACGCTGAGCAGCACTCCCCCTACTGTATTACCTCACGCTGAGCAGCACTCCCCCTACTGTATTACCTCACGCTGAGCAGCACTCCCTCTACTGTATTACCTCACTCTGAGCAGCACTCCCCCTACTGTATTACCTCACGCTGAGCAGCACTCCCCCTACTGTATTACCTCACGCTGAGCAGCACTCCCCCTACTGTATTACCTCACGCTGAGCAGCACTCCCCCTACTGTATTACCTCACGCTGAGCAGCACTCCCCCTACTGTATTACCTCACGCTGAGCAGCACTCCCCCTACTGTATTACCTCACGCTGAGCAGCACTCCCCCTACTGTATTACCTCACGCTGAGCAGCACTCCCCCTACTGTATTACCTCACGCTGAGCAGCACTCCCCCTACTGTATTACCTCACGCTGAGCAGCACTCCCCCTACTGTATTACCTCACGCTGAGCAGCACTCCCTCTACTGTATTACCTCACTCTGAGCAGCACTCCCCCTACTGTATTACCTCACGCTGAGCAGCACTCCCCCTACTGTATTACCTCACGCTGAGCAGCACTCCCCCTACTGTATTACCTCACGCTGAGCAGCACTCCCCCTACTGTATTACCTCACGCTGAGCAGCACTCCCCCTACTGTATTACCTCACGCTGAGCAGCACTCCCTCTACTGTATTACCTCACTCTGAGCAGCACTCCCCCTACTGTATTACCTCACGCTGAGCAGCACTCCCCCTACTGTATTACCTCACGCTGAGCAGCACTCCCCCTACTGTATTACCTCACGCTGAGCAGCACTCCCCCTACTGTATTACCTCACGCCGAGCAGCACTCCCCCTACTGTATTACCTCACGCCGAGCAGCACTCCCCCTACTGTATTACCTCACGCCGAGCAGCACTCCCCCTACTGTATTACCTCACGCTGAGCAGCACTCCCCCTACTGTATTACCTCACGCTGAGCAGCACTCCCCCTACTGTATTACCTCACGCTGAGCAGCACTCCCCCCTACTGTATTACCTCACGCTGAGCAGCAGTCCCCCTACTGTATTACCTCACGCTGAGCAGCACTCCCCCTACTGTATTACCTCACGCTGAGCAGCACTCCCCCTACTGTATTACCTCACACTGAGCAGCAGTCCCCCTACTGTATTACCTCACGCTGAGCAGCAGTCCCCCTTACTGTATTACCTCACGCGGAGCAGCACTCCCCCTACTGTATTACCTCACGCTGAGCAGCACTCCCCCTACTGTATTACCTCACGCTGAGCAGCACTCCCCCTACTGTATTACCTCACGCTGAGCAGCACTCCCCCCTACTGTATTACCTCACGCTGAGCAGCACTCCCCCTACTGTATTACCTCACGCTGAGCAGCACTCCCCCTACTCTTTTACCTCACGCTGAGCAGCACTCCCCCTACTGTATTACCTCACGCTGAGCAGCACTCCCCCTACTGTATTACCTCACGCTGAGCAGCACTCCCCCTACTGTATTACCTCACGCTGAGCAGCACTCCCCCTACTGTATTACCTCACGCTGAGCAGCACTCCCCCCTACTGTATTACCTCACGCTGAGCAGCAGTCCCCCTACTGTATTACCTCACGCTGAGCAGCACTCCCCCTACTGTATTACCTCACGCTGAGCAGCACTCCCCCTACTGTATTACCTCACGCTGAGCAGCACTCCCCCTACTGTATTACCTCACGCTGAGCAGCACTCCCCCTACTGTATTACCTCACGCTGAGCAGCACTCCCCCTACTGTATTACCTCACGCTGAGCAGCACTCCCCCCCCCTTACTGTATTACCTCACGCTGAGCAGCACTCCCTCTACTGTATTACCTCACGCTGAGCAGCACTCGCCCTACTGTATTACCTCACGCTGAGCAGCACTCCCCCTACTGTATTACCTCACGCTGAGCAGCACTCCCCCCTACTGTATTACCTCACGCTGAGCAGCACTCCCTCTACTATATTACCTCATGCTGAGCAGCACTCCCCCTACTGTATTACCTCACGCTGAGCAGCACTCCCCCTACTGTATTACCTCACGCCGAGCAGCACTCCCCCTACTGTATTACCTCACGCCGAGCAGCACTCCCCCTACTGTATTACCTCACGCCGAGCAGCACTCCCCCTACTGTATTACCTCACGCTGAGCAGCACTCCCCCCTACTGTATTACCTCACACTGAGCAGCACTCCCCCTACTGTATTACCTCACGCTGAGCAGCTCTCGTGATCTACGAACACTACAGTGGGTAATGTAGGCAGGTAAACATACCAAAATTAACATAGTCATTATTTATTAACGTATCATGATAAAATATTGTAGTCTGGCAACATATGATATGTGAATGGGGAATATTTCATTCCCAAGTCAGAAGTTTATATTCCCTCGCTTCAGCTCAAATAATGGACTCCATTGATTTCAAGAAATATTGTGTAATTTTTACCTGGTTGCATCGTATTTCTGTATATATTTTCCATTGAAGCTTGCATCAACACATGCTTCAAAATATGTAGAGAGTAAACACCCGAGAAGTGCCCTCCATACTACGTTCACATACTTTAATATGGATTCATACTCCCACCCTCCCCGGCTTCAATTTCTGTGCTCGGAGCACGGTAGTGTGCAATTTATTTGACATGATAAATAACTTGGAAATACTCACGAGCTCTACACTAAAAACACAATTTGATACTGACAAATATACACGTATACAAGGACCAGTAATTAATTGGGGAAGCTGATATACACACAGCGGTGTTGTTGTCAGTAGACTGAGCCAGACATGCAGGCTGTTTGGGTGGTGTAGTGTGCTGTGCTGCAGGGGAGAAGAGGAGGGGAGACAGGCGAGGAAGAGAGGCAGGATAAAGGCAGAGTGACAGGCCCCACTTTGGCATCCGGCCTCATGACTGATCTGCCCTGACGCAGAGCCACACGCTCAGACACCATCCACAGAGGAGGAGAGGAGTAGAAGGAGGAGGAGAGAGGGAAGGGAGGAGGGGAAGGAGAGAGGAAAAGGGTAAGGAGGGTGAGAGAGGTGAGGTAGGACACCCTGTCACAGGGCGAGGAGTGAGGAGGGGTAGGGGTGTCCTTTAGTAGTTGTTTCTTTGCAGCAATTCGACCGTGCTTCTACATCTGCATTGCTTGCTGTTTGCGGTTTTAGGCTGGGTTTCTGTACAGTACTTTGACATCGGCTGATGTAAAAAGGGCTTTATATATACATTTGAGTCAAGCAGTCTCATCTGAACAGTTGATGTTGAGATGTGTCTTTTACTTGAACTCTGAAACATTTATTTCGACTGCAATCTGAGGTGCAGTTAACTATAATGAACGTATCCTCTGCCGCAGAGATAACTCTGGGTCTTCGTTTCCTGTGGCGTTCCTCATGAGAGCCTGTTTCATCATAGCGCTTGATGGTTTTTGTGACTGAACTTGAAGAAACTTTCAAAGTTCCTGCATTGATTGACCTTCATGTCTTAAAGTAATGATGGACTGTCGTTTCTCTTTGCTTATTTGAGCTGTTCTTGCCTTAATATGGACTTAGTCTTTTACCAAATAGGGGCTATCTTCTGTATACCACCCCTATCTTGTCACAACACAACTGATTGGCTCAAACGCATTAATTCACTTTTAACAAGGCACACCTGTTAATTGAAATGCATTCCACCTCATGAAGCTGGTTGAGAGAATGCCAAGCGTGTGCAAAGCTGTCATCAAGGCAAAGGGTGGCTACTTTGAAGAATCTCAAATATATTTTGATTTGTTTAACACTTTTTTTGGTTACTACATGATTCCATATATGTAATTTCCATAGTTTTGATGTCTTCACTATTATTCTACAATGTAGAAAATAGTAAAAAATTTAAGAAAAACCCAGGAATGAGTAGGTGACTGGTACCATATATGCTGAAAGACCAGGCAGTTCTCGTGTTAAGGCAGCACACCTATAGAAGTCTGTTTGGGTCTTTGCGTGTCAATAAAGATTCACGTCCAATAACACAATTCTATTATAGAATGTTGTGTGTGCTGAATGTGCACGTGTAAGCCAAGCGCCACCATTAAGATCGCTGTCAAAGCTGTACAATACTGCGTTGGTAATAAGGCATTATTTGTTCGTCCGAATGGGAAAACGTCTGTGTGAGCATTTGAAATTAGATCAGGATCAAAAATGTTTGATTCAATATTATTATCAGGTTCTGGGGTATCTAGCTGGCTTTAGCTTGGTACTTAGCTAGCACAAATACAACCAGCCTGAAAACAATGACCAGTAGAAACTGCAGTCCATTTTCATTATTCTTAGCAACGATTTAGGAATCATTGCGAGTAAATATTAGCTAGGTAGTCACTTGTTGTTCTCCTATTGAAATAACTAGCTAGCCAGCTACTTTTATTTTTACTTATCCTTTATTTAACTAGGCAAGTCAGTTAAGAACAAATTCTTATTTACAATGACGTATTGACATTCATATTGCACTGTACAGCATTACCTAAGGATTGAGAATCAATGAAATGGGATATCAGTCTTCTCAGTACCCAAGTGCTTTTTTCCCAAAGACTCCAAAACATCCATGTTGTATTGTGTTCCTCTGGAATAGTGGTCAATACACATAGTAGGTTGACTGGTACAATACATGTGTCTCAATTCACAGTGGTTTCAGAGTCCCGCAATAAGAGCTACGACGCTAATGTCCTCTTGGTGTCACTGAGTATACTGATACCCCATGTCATTGATCTACAATCCATAGGTAAAGCTGTACAGTGAAATAAGAATGCCCTCCCAATGCAGTGTGATTTCAACAGATTTTTATCAAATTAACAAATTGTCTTTTGTTGAAGAACATTACAACCTTGTTTATCATTATATATTCCATTATGGCATGATTCTACTTGTTTGTATGCATTTGCATCACTTTCATTGAGAGACTTTTATTTTGAAGGCGAACTGCAAATTCCACTATTGTGACTAATCCTTATTGTGGCTAGGTTCACATAGCTGGGTCCGACCACCATTAATCAAATAAGAACTGTTTTATAAATGAGGGTTATTTTAGATGATGACACCTAGCTAGATAGTTAGCTAGCTAACTAGATCTACTGAAACAGATGTTGTTTTGCTATGTTTTGGGGGAAGAACATTGTTTGCATCCATGAACTAACTAGCTTTTTTTATGACCAGCACTGTAGGTGCGTGAGACAACTTTACCAGCATCATAGCATACGTATCGATGAATCGTTGTGACATATGACATACGAGTGATAGTGTAATCAATGTGTAATAACTACGTAAAAAATGTATGAACGCGTTAAATGATTATGTGAAGTGCAGTCATATTCAGGTCCTGATTGGTCAACAAGCTTATTTGATACGTCAAATAGTGTTATTTAACACGTCAAATACTGTTATTTGTATATTTTTGACACCCAAACAGCGTTCCATACCTCCCACACCTCTCTGATTCAGAGGCATTGGGTTAAAAGTGGAAGACACATTTCAGTTGAACGCATTCAGTTGTATAACTGACTAGGTATCCCCCTTTCCCTTCAGTTCAGTAGTGTCTGCTCTGTGTCAATGCCAAGTGGGGCGGGACAAACAGATTAAATCAGCCACAGTACTGAGAACAGTGCTCGGTTTCAACCCAGTATCATGTACTTACAACATCCCTGTCTCTTCCTTCCCTCTCCGTCTATCCCTCTCTCTCTCCCTACTCTCTCTATAAAGCTCTGTTTCTCTATCCCTCTCTCTCTCCCCCTTCTCTCTCTTTGTCTCCCTACTCTCTCTATAAAGCTCTGTTTCTCTATCCCTCTCTCTCTCCCCCTTCTCTCTCTTTGTCTCCCTACTCTCTCTATAAAGCTCTGTTTCTCTATCCCTCTCTCTCTCCCCCTTCTCTCTCTTTGTCTCCCTACTCTCTCTATAAAGCTCTGTTTCTCTACCTGTCTCGCTCTCCCCCTTCTCTCTCTTTGTCTCCCTACTCTCTCTATAAAGCTCTGTTTCTCTATCCCTCTCTCTCTCCCCCTTCTCTCTCTTTGTCTCCCTACTCTCTCTATAAAGCTCTGTTTCTCTACCTGTCTCGCTCTCCCCCTTCTCTCTCTTTGTCTCCCTACTCTCTCTATAAAGCTCTGTTTCTCTATCCCTCTCTCTCCCCCTTCTCTCTCTTTGTCTCCCTACTCTCTCTATAAAGCTCTGTTTCTCTATCCCTCTCTCTCTCCCCCTTCTCTCTCTTTGTCTCCCTACTCTCTCTATAAAGCTCTGTTTCTCTACCCGTCTCTCTCTCCCCCTTCTCTCTCTTTGTCTCCCTACTCTCTCTATAAAGCTCTGTTTCTCTCTCTCCCTCTCTCCCCCTTCTCTCTCTTTGTCTCCCTACTCTCTCTATAAAGCTCTGTTTCTCTACCCGTCTCTCTCTCCCCCTTCTCTCTCTCTGTCTCCCTACCCTCTCTATAAAGCTCTGTTTCTCTCCCCTCCTGTCTGGCCTGTTTAGCAGCAGAGTGGATGTAAAGGCAGTAATAGAAAGCAGCTGGCCCTGACAGTGTTCTGTTCTGAGCTGCCTGAGGGGAAGAACAGGGGAGGAGAGAGGGAATGAGGGAGGGAGGGAGAGAGAAGGGGTGGAGAAAAAGAGAGGAGGGAAGAGGGAGAGGGCTTTGTGACTGACTGACATCTAGAAAGAATGTAATTTGGCACGACAGCCAGGCTACAGAGAGGGAGAGAGAGAGTGGGAGAGAAAGAGAGCGAGCTAATGTTTGTTTAATGTGGGATTGTCCTCAACTTGTAATTGGTCTTTAAGGAAGCAGGAGGAGAGGCTTCAAACACTGTCGGCTCAGTGGGAGTGTTTACCCATAATGCCTTAGTGTACTGTACATCCCAAATGTTGCCTTTATAGTCTAATACTGGGCCCTTATAGTCTAATACTGGGCCTTTATATTCTAATACTGGGCCTTTATATTCTAATACTGGGCCCTTATAGTCTAATACTGGGCCTTTATATTCTAATACTGGGCCTTTATATTCTAATATTGGGCCATTATATTCTAATACTGGGCCCTTATATTCTAATACTGGGCCCTTATAGTCTAATACTGGGCCTTTATATTCTAATACTGGGCCCTTATAGTCTAATACTGGGCCTTTATATTCTAATACTGGGCCTTTATATTCTAATACTGGGCCATTATAGTCTAATACTGGGCCTTTATATTCTAATACTGGGCCCTTATATTCTAATACTGGGCACTTATATTCTAATACTGGGCCTTTATATTCTAATACTGGGCCTTTATATTCTAATACTGGGCCCTTATAGTCTAATACTGGGCCTTTATATTCTAATACTGGGCCTTTATATTCTATTACTGTGCTCTTATATTCTAATACTGGGCCCTTATATTCTAATACTGGGCCATTATAGTCTAATACTGGCCCCTTATATTCTAATACTGGGCCCTTATAGTCTAATACTGGGCCCTTATAGTCTAATACTGGGCCTTTATATTCTAATACTGGGCCCTTATATTCTAATACTGGGCCCTTATAGTCTAATACTGGGCCCTTATATTCTAATACTGGGCCCTTATAGTCTAATACTGGGCCCTTATATTCTAATACTGGGCCCTTATAGTCTAATACTGGGCCCTTATATTCTAATACTGGGCCCTTATAGTCTAATACTGGGCCTTTATAGTCTAATACTGGGCCCTTATAGTCTAATACTGGGCCTTTATATTCTAATACTGGGCCCTTATAGTCTAATACTGGGCCTTTATATTCTAATACTGGGCCCTTATAGTCTAATACTGGGCCTTTATATTCTAATACTGGGCCCTTATATTCTAATACTGGGCCCTTATAGTCTAATACTGGGCCCTTATAGTCTAATACTGGGCCCTTATAGTCTAATACTGGGCCCTTATATTCTAATACTGGGCCCTTATATTCTAATACTGGGCCCTTATATTCTAATACTGGGCCCTTATAGTCTAATACTGGGCCTTTATAGTCTAATACTGGGCCTTTATATTCTAATACTGGGCCCTTATAGTCTAATACTGGGCCTTTATATTCTAATACTGGGCCCTTATAGTCTAATACTGGGCCTTTATAGTCTAATACTGGGCCTTTATATTCTAATACTGGGCCATTATAGTCTAATACTGGGCCTTTATATTCTAATACTGGGCCCTTATATTCTAATACTGGGCACTTATATTCTAATACTGGGCCTTTATATTCTAATACTGGGCCTTTATATTCTAATACTGGGCCCTTATAGTCTAATACTGGGCCTTTATATTCTAATACTGGGCCTTTATATTCTATTACTGTGCTCTTATATTCTAATACTGGGCCCTTATATTCTAATACTGGGCCATTATAGTCTAATACTGGCCCCTTATATTCTAATACTGGGCCCTTATAGTCTAATACTGGGCCCTTATAGTCTAATACTGGGCCTTTATATTCTAATACTGGGCCCTTATATTCTAATACTGGGCCCTTATAGTCTAATACTGGGCCCTTATATTCTAATACTGGGCCCTTATAGTCTAATACTGGGCCCTTATATTCTAATACTGGGCCCTTATAGTCTAATACTGGGCCTTTATAGTCTAATACTGGGCCCTTATAGTCTAATACTGGGCCTTTATATTCTAATACTGGGCCCTTATAGTCTAATACTGGGCCTTTATATTCTAATACTGGGCCCTTATAGTCTAATACTGGGCCCTTATAGTCTAATACTGGGCCTTTATAGTCTAATACTGGGCCTTTATATTCTAATACTGGGCCCTTATAGTCTAATACTGGGCCTTTATAGTCTAATACTGGGCCTTTATAGTCTAATACTGGGCCTTTATAGTCTAATACTGGGCCCTTATAGTCTAATACTGGGCCCTTATAGTCTAATACTGGGCCTTTATATTCTAATACTAGGCCTCAAACCCAGTTCCACAGATTTTTCTTCTTCATTGTTTCCCTCTCATCAGGGGACTGATTTTAGACCTGGGACACCAGGTGTCTGCAATTTAGTTATCAGGTAGAACAGAAAAGCAGCAGACTGGACCTCCTCGAGTCGAATACCCCTCCTCGAGTCGAATACCCCTCCTCGAGTCGAATACCCCTCCTATAGGGAGTACGGTGCCATTTGGGACGCTGACCCCTTTCCCCCTAATGCCTCTGCATCTCCTCTCCTCACGACCACCAAATCCCCTCCTCCTCTTCTTCCTGAATCCCTTCCTCTAACACAGACACAGCATTCTCTTACTCTGTCACTGTGTGTGTTTGTGGAGCTGGTTCTGGTTAGTGTCAGGGCTTTAGAGGGTTAGACCCTGGCCCCCGAAGACCCCCAGGAGACAGGCTAAAGCCCCGACCCAGGCCAAGGGCAGGTTTCACTGGGGAGCTGAAGCCCCTCTCCCCACTGGACACCCCTCAGCCTGGAGGTCATGTGTCTGTGTACTGATTAACATTTCAAGGTGACGGCTGATATTCTCTCGCTCTCTCTCTGCCCATCCCCCATTGTGGGCAGTATGCACGGTGGCCTCTCAATAGTCTGTACAAAGCTTTCCTTACCCTACCACTCAATCCCTCGCTCGTCCCTGAACGTTAGGGCCTAGACTCACTAGGAAAAAACAGCAGGAGTGATCTGTTGACGAAGGCTGACACATTCTGTTTTTGGTTTCCCTCAAAACAGGATAGTTAAAATAAAGTTTTTTTTTAAATGGTGTGTGGTTTTGACTGTAATCTTTGTGAGAAAAACACAACACAGATACAGATCGTCTATTTAAGAATGCAGACCAGACCTCCATGTCTCTCTGTTTACATCTGTGAGTTAAACCACTGCATCTGCTCTGTGTTTAATTTCCTTTGTGTTTACTCACTGATTTGTCCTGTAGTAGTAGTGTTCCATGGTTCAGTCTGTAGTCAGATATAAATCAGATATTGTGTTGACTGAATTCACACCTTGGATTGGCTGGATCCATAGGGGCCCTATAATTTATTTGTTTATCTTTTGAAAACTACACAAGTACTTGAATCGTTCCACAAATAGAGTATATTTTTCTGTACAGTTGATCTTTTAAGTAGAAATTGAACACTGATATTGAATTAAAAGCCTGCGATATTAAATGACATGCCCTTTAATCAAATCAAATTTATTTATATAGCCCTTCGTACATCAGCTGATATCTCAGTGCTGTACAGAAACCCAGCCTAAAACCCCAAACAGCAAGCAATGCAGGTGTAGAAGTACGCATGGGAAAATTGTAGACCGCATGGGAAAATTAAATCAATCAGCAGTTTGACATGTCCCTTGTCATGTTTTTACGACTTCTAGGAAGATTCTAACCCACTTTATGACAGAATTCTTCAAATTTGGTGAAATAAAATGTACGTTCTTTTTTTAACCAATTGACACTACCCAAAATGTAATCTGTTCGTGGTACGACCCAGTTATAATTGTATAATACTATGTGGACGCACAACAATATGTACAGTTAACACATATGCTACTGTGAGGACGTGGAGATGCACCCTCTGTCTCCTGCTGCTCCACAGCCACATTCCCCGCCTTCATTACACTGTCATCCTGCTGAGGGCACGCAAGCAGACTGACAGACTGCTGCAAAGACAGAGAGGGGATGAGCCAGATGCTGCCTGCCTGCCTGCCTGCCTGCCTGCCTGCCTGTCTGTCTGTCTGTCTGTCTGTCTGTCTGTCTGTCTGTCTGTCTGTCTGTCTGTCTGTCTGTGTCTGTCTCCCTGTCTGTCTCCCTGTCTGTCTGCATGTCTGTCTGTCTGTCTGTCTGTCTGTCTGTCTGTCTGCCTGCCTGCCTGTCTCCCTGCCTGCCTGCCTGCCTGCCTGTCTCCCTGCCTGTCTCTCGATCTGTCTATATTTTATTGTGTTATAGCCTGAATATAAATTGGGTTCTACTAAGCTAACATATGGAATTGTTTTAAGACGGTCATACCAAGGATAATTTAGCTATTTGATTTGTAATTTTAGGACCCCTTTAGGTACCCAAAAGGTACCCAAAAATAAATAAATAATTTGATAAAACATTGGATTTGGCCTTAGAAACACACTGAATAACAGATTCATGCATGGAAAAACAGATTAGTAAAAATAAATAAAATTGTCTCTCCTAAATCTGAGCGATATAAGAAATATCAGGAAAGTATGTATGTACTTTTTTACAATAATAATAATAGAAATTGCAATAAACTACTTCCATATGTAGTTTCCTTCATTTTTTAAACTGTTTCCGGGCTACCTTCAGACGAGGCTTGTGGGCGTTCTGGAGCAGAACAACATGTACCTGTTTCTGAGTGTCACGTTTCCATAGAGGGGTCAGGGGTCACATAGAGGGGTCACATAGAGGGGTCACATAGAGGGGTCACATAGAGGAGACACATAGAGGAGACACATAGAGGGGTCACATAGAGGAGACACATAGAGGAGACACATAGAGGGGTCACATAGAGGGGTCACATAGAGGGGTCACATAGAGGGGTCACATAGAGGGGTCACATAGAGGGGTCACATAGAGGGGTCACATAGAGGGGTCACATAGAGGGGTCACATAGAGGGGTCACATAGAGGGGTCACATAGAGGGGTCATATTAGTGTAGCTCTGACTTAGCTGATAGCTACTTTGAGTAGAAGTGTATTTACTATGCCTGTGATATGTGCTTGTCCCACCTAGCTATCTTAAGATGAATGCACTTATAGTAAGTCCCCTTGGATAAGAGTGTCTGCTAAATGACTCAAATGTACAAATCTAGTGTGTAGCCCAAACTGTTCAGACGCTACAGCCATTTTCGTGAGAAGACCTGTTTTGGGGATGTCTCATGGTCTTAACGTACACTGATGTAGCTCGGCCACCTTCCACCACAGATGCAGAAAGCTGCCATTGGCGTATGAGGTGGATGAAGACGCAGGCCATGCAAAAAAAAAAAAATGTTTTTGAATGTTCGTACGCATAGCAAAAGTGTGATTTATCAAACAATCCTACAAGCGTCATATATATGCACACCGGTAAGAGAGAGCCATTGATAAATACCAATTGTTCCCCAGCCTCGGTGCTCGTGCACAACCTTGGCTATTTGCATTTAGAAACACACCTAATTAACCATATATGGTTAAAATCATCCCTTTAAAGCTCGTGGGGAATATACAGTACAACGCCGTACCATTGAATACAACGGCACAAGAAACAAATGACTTTCCCCAGACTGACTACAACCAACATGTTATGTTCTGCTCCCTCAGTTGTGACCTGACCAGTAAAAATGAAAACACAGCAACAAAGAGAGGATCATTAAGACAGTTAGTTGCTTTAGTAATGGCAAATATACTTCCAATGAGTAGTCAACACTCAACAATAAGCCGTCCATCCTCAACAGCCTTCTGTAGGCGTAGCCCAGAGGGGGTTTATTTGGCCCCTCAAGTTTTCTGAGCGAAAAAATAAAATGTTTATTTATTGTTGGACATAAAAGACTGTAAAAAAAACAACAGGAAATCAGCTCAAATAGATTTTTATTTGGCGAATTTGTTCCCACGGGCTTCTTGTGGTCAATTTGCAGTCTACAAATAATTTTTTACTAAGTTCCGACCATCCGCTCAAGAAAGAATCGTCCCACGGCTGAGTCTAGTTGATGATCCCTGGAGTAGACTATAGGCCAACGTTGCTGTTCTGCAGAATGAACGAGTCGTGCGTTCCACCTTTCCACCACATTCAGCAGCGTCTTGTGCGCATCACGTAAGCGGTCACCACCGGAAGCCTTTTCTGTTCACATGGTTGAACTCGTTTTGGGATATTGCTTTTATGGTGATGTGTGTGCTGTCTACTCCTCCGTTTGTATTTGGGAACCAATTGATGACATCGTGGCAAAGAAACCCCTCTTAACTTCAACCTGTTGTGAGATGGTGAATGGAAAATGTATGGTATAGTTCTGATGATTGCATCCAAAACATTGGCTCATCGAGGGCTGTGAGATGCCGATCGGCCAGCTCCCGCTGATAGTCCCTGTTGACAAAGGGTGTATAGCACTCGGATGTGCATCGGAATGGCATTTGCCTTTCTAAAGTAGTTCTTAAATCCTCGCAAAAAAATCCTGTAAGATTAGTTCTGGGAAATTATATTTGATAAGTCAATCTGTACTTTCTGCAAAAAAAGTCCCACCTGTCTCTAAAAACACGCTCTCTGCTAAATGCAGCGTGTGACAAATCTTCCAGCAGAGCAAGATCAGACGTCTCTCATCCCATTATCTTTTATAGTATGTCAACAAAGGTTTCACTTTCTCATGTACCTCTCATTTAACACATTACTGTATTTTATATGGATTATTAGCAAAACAAATGCACTGATGTGGTCAAATTATACGCAATAGCCTGTCAAGATCTGTTGCATCAATTCACAATGGAAATACAATGAAATCTAAAAAATATTTAATTATGACTCACAATTTCACACCTTTTCAACATATATTTTCCCATTCACTAGGCTACGCTTGACAAGCAGTTCCCTTATTCCACCACTTGGGCCTGTGTGTACGCATAGCCATGGCTGTCCGTAAATTTTAATCCCTGTACCACACGTGTAATTATCTATGAGGTCCCTCAGTTGAGCAGTGAATTTCAAACACAGATTCCACCACAAAGATCAGGGAGGTTTTCCAATGCCTCGCAAAGAAGAGCACCTATTGGTAGAGGGGGGGGGGGGGTAATAACAAGCAGACATTGAAAATCCCTTTGAGCATGGTGAAGTTATTAATTACACTTTGGATGGTTTGTCAATACACCCAGCCACTACAAAGATACAGGGATCCTTCATAACTCAGTTGCCGGAGAGGAAGGAAACCACTCAGGGATTTCACCATGAGGCCAATGGTGACTGTAAAACAGTTAGTGTTTAATGGCTGTAGGAGAAAACTGAGGATGGATCAACAACATTGTAGTTACTCCACAATCCTACCCTAAATGACAGAGTGAAAAGAAGGTAGCCTGTTCAGAATAAAACATTCAAAAACATGCATGCTGTTTGCAATAAGGCACTAAAGTAATACTGCAAAAAAATGTGCAAAGAAATGTACTTTATGTCCTGAATGCAAAGCATTATGTTTGGGAAAAACCCAATACGAGACATGACTGAGTACCACTCTTCATATTTTCAATCATTGTGGTAGCTGCATCATGTTATTGGTATGCTTGTCATCGGCGAGAACTAGGGAGTTTTTTAGGTTTAAAAGAAACAGAAAAGAGCTAAGCACAGGCATAATTCTAGAGGAACACCTGGTTGTCTGCTTTTAATCAGACATCGGAAGACAAATTCACCTTTTAGCAGGACAATAACCTAAAATACAAGGGCAAATCTACACTGGAGTTGCTTACCTAGACAACGTTGAATGTTCCTGAGTTGCCTAATAACAGTTTAGACTTAAATCAGCGTGAAAATCTATGGAAAGACTTGAAAATGGCTGTCTAGCAATGATCAATAACCAACTTGACAGAGCTTGAAGATATTGTACAATCCAGATGTGCAAAGCTCTTAGAGACTTACCCAGAAAGACTCACAGCTGTTATCGCTGCCAAAGGTGATTCTAACATATAATGTATTGGCTCAGGGGTGTGAATACTTATGTCAATTAGATTTCTGTATTTCATTTTAAATAAATTTGCAAAAATTTCTAAAAACATGTTTTCACTTTGTCATTATGGGGTATTGTGTGTAGATGGGTGAGAAGAAAAACATATATGGTTAATTCATTTTGAATTTAGGCTGTAACACAACTAAATGTGTAATAAGCCATGGGGTATGAATACTTTCTGAAGGCCCTGTAAGTCTGTATGTGTCGACCTCTTTGTGTCTGACTTGTGGTCTTCTTCCCTTACTGTCAACAGCTAGTGCTTATCTTCTCCACAGGCAGTAGGAGGGCCGCCCCAGCCAGCCGGCGGGTGCTCTCTGGGCCTAATGGGGTCCATCAGCATGGTGATGCCAGGCAGGGCAGGCCAGGCAGCAATTAAGACAGCCCTGCTGTGCTGTGGCCTTTACACTGCTGGCTTAGATACACTAAAGCTGGCTACAGACGCACGCACATGCACGCACACACACAGGCACACACACACACACACACACACACACACACACACACACACACACACACACACACACTGAGTTAAGTGGAGGAGGGGCTTTCCTAAAGGAAGGTGGAGGAGCTATTATATTATTAATCACCATGGTAACATGTTATATGTCCTCTTGACAAAGTCCTTGTAATGTGGTCTGTTTGTACACCGAGTCTTGTTAAACTAATGGAATATTGTATTGGAAAATAGTAGTAAACAGCTCTCTAGGACATCTCTAGGTTAACGTGCAACTGCGTACATCACATATAGTATGGTATGTCGTTTAAATGGTGACATAATGGTGAAATAGATTGACCCTGACCCCATAGTAGGGTTATGGACCCTGACCTCAACAACCCCTAGTCCAGACAGCTCAGTGGTGCGATCATCAAGCTTGGGGATGAGGGACTCAGACTGAGGTTACAGTCAGCAGGTGGACGCAGCCAGCCAGCTAGTCACTAATCCACCAGTGACCAGCCAGTCATGGGGCTTGATTACCGCAAAGCTGCCCCTGCCAAGGAGCCAGGGCAGTGGGCAGACCAGCCAGCCAGCCTCCCAGTTCCAGCTAGCTTTTCCAGTTAGGCCCTAACTAACTGCCAGGGCAGTTGGCAGACCAGCCAGCCAGCCTCCCAGTTCCAGCTAGCTTTTCCTGTTAGGCCCTAACTAACTGCCAGGGCAGTGGGCAGACCAGCCAGCCAGCCTCCCAGTTCCAGCTAGCTTTTCCTGTTAGGCCCTAACTAACTGCCAGGGCAGTGGGCAGACCAGGCAGGCAGGGCAGACTCCCAACCCCAGCCAGCCTTTCACATGGGCAGCAGCCTGCTAGACTGAACTACTGTTAGGTTACTGCTAGACTGAACTACTGTTAGGTTACTGCTAGACTGAACTACTGTTAGGTTACTGCTAGACTGAACTATGTTTAGGTTACTGCTAGACTGAACTATGTTTAGGTTACTGCTAGACTGAACTACTGTTAGGTTACTGCTAGACTGAACTATGTTTAGGTTACTGCTAGACTGAACTACTGTTAGGTTACTGCTAGACTGAACTACTGTTAGGTTACTGCTAGACTGAACTATGTTTAGGTTACTGCTAGGCTGAACTACTGTTAGGTTACTGCTAGACTGAACTATGTTTAGGTTACTGCTAGACTGAGCTACTGTTAGGTTACTGCTAGACTGAGCTACTGTTAGGTTACTGCTAGACTGAACTACTGTTAGGTTACTGCTGGACTGAACTACTGTTAGGTTACTGCTAGACTGAACTATGTTTAGGTTACTGTTAGACTGAACGATGTTTAGGTTACTGCTAGACTGAACTACTGTTAGGTTACTGCTAGACTGAACTACTGTTAGGTTACTGCTAGACTGAACTATGTTTAGGTTACTGCTAGACTGAACTACTGTTAGGTTACTGCTGGACTGAACTGCTGTTAGGTTACTGCTAGACTGAACTACTGTTAGGTTACTGCTAGACTGAACTACTGTTAGGTTACTGCTAGACTGAACTATGTTTAGGTTACTGCTAGACTGAACTACTGTTAGGTTACTGCTAGACTGAACTATGTTTAGGTTACTGCTAGACTGAACTACTGTTAGGTTACTGCTAGACTGAACTACTGTTAGGTTACTGCTGGACTGAACTACTGTTAGGTTACTGCTAGACTGAACTATGTTTAGGTTACTGTTAGACTGAGCTACTGTTAGGTTACTGCTAGACTGAACTACTGTTAGGTTACTGCTAGACTGATCTATGTTTAGGTTACTGCTAGACTGAACTGCTAGGTTACTGCTAGACTGAACTACTGTTAGGTTACTGCTAGACTGAACTACTGTTAGGTTACTGCTGGACTGAACTACTGTTAGGTTACTGCTAGGCTGAACTATGTTTAGGTTACTGCTAGACTGAACTATGTTTAGGTTACTGCTAGACTGAACTGCTAGGTTACTGCTAGACTGAACTACTGTTAGGTTACTGCTAGACTGAACTACTGTTAGGTTACTGCTGGACTGAACTACTGTTAGGTTACTGCTAGGCTGAACTATGTTTAGGTTACTGCTAGACTGAGCTACTGTTAGGTTACTGCTAGGCTATCTACTGTTAGGTTACTGTTAGGTTACTGCTAGACTGAACTAGTGTTAGGTTACTGCTAGACTGAACTACTGTTAGGTTACTGCTAGACTGAACTACTGTTAGGTTACTGCTAGAGTGAACTACTGTTAGGTTACTGCTAGACTGAACTACTGTTAGGTTACTGCTAGACTGAACTATGTTTAGGTTACTGCTAGACTGAGCTACTGTTAGGTTACTGCTAGACTGAACTATGTTTAGGTTACTGCTAGACTGAACTACTGTTAGGTTACTGCTAGACTGAACTAGTGTTAGGTTACTGCTAGACTGAGCTACTGTTAGGTTACTGCTAGACTGAGCTACTGTTAGGTTACTGCTAGACTGAGCTACTGTTAGGTTACTGCTAGACTGAACTACTGTTAGGTTACTGCTAGACTGAACTATGTTTAGGTTACTGCTAGACTGAACTACTGTTAGGTTACTGCTAGACTGAACTACTGTTAGGTTACTGCTAGACTGAACTATGTTTAGGTTACTGCTAGACTGAACTACTGTTAGGTTACTGCTAGACTGAACTATGTTTAGGTTACTGCTAGACTGAACTACTGTTAGGTTACTGCTAGACTGAACTACTGTTAGGTTACTGCTAGACTGATCTACTGTTAGGTTACTACTAGGCTGAACTATGTTTAGGTTACTGCTAGACTGAACTACTGTTAGGTTACTGCTAGACTGAACTACTGTTAGGTTACTGCTGGGCTGAACTATGTTTAGGTTACTGCTAGACTGAACTATGTTTAGGTTACTGCTAGAGTGAACTACTGTTAGGTTACTGCTAGACTGAACTACTGTTAGGTTACTGCTAGACTGAGCTACTGTTAGGTTACTGCTAGACTGAACTACTGTTAGGTTACTGCTAGGCTGAACTACTGTTAGGTTACTGCTAGACTGAACTATGTTTAGGTTACTGCTAGACTGAACTATGTTTAGGTTACTGCTAGACTGAACTATGTTTAGGTTACTGCTAGAGTGAACTACTGTTAGGTTACTGCTAGACTGAACTACTGTTAGGTTACTGCTAGACTGAGCTACTGTTAGGTTACTGCTAGACTGAACTACTGTTAGGTTACTGCTAGGCTGAACTATGTTTAGGTTACTGCTAGACTGAACTATGTTTAGGTTACTGCTAGAGTGAACTACTGTTAGGTTACTGCTAGACTGAACTACTGTTAGGTTACTGCTAGACTGAGCTACTGTTAGGTTACTGCTAGAGTGAACTACTGTTAGGTTACTGCTAGACTGAACTACTGTTAGGTTACTGCTAGACTGAGCTACTGTTAGGTTACTGCTAGACTGAACTACTGTTAGGTTACTGCTAGGCTGAACTATGTTTAGGTTACTGCTAGACTGAACTATGTTTAGGTTACTGCTAGACTGAACTACTGTTAGGTTACTGCTAGACTGAACTATGTTTAGGTTACTACTAGACTGAACTATGTTTAGGTTACTGCTAGACTGAACTATGTTTAGGTTACTGCTAGACTGAACTACTGTTAGGTTACTGCTAGACTGAGCTACTGTTAGGTTACTGCTAGACTGAACTACTGTTAGGTTACTGCTAGGCTGAACTACTGTTAGGTTACTGCTAGACTGAACTACTGTTAGGTTACTGCTAGACTGAACTATGTTTAGGTTACTGCTAGACTGAACTATGTTTAGGTTACTGCTAGACTGAACTATGTTTAGGTTACTGCTAGAGTGAACTACTGTTAGGTTACTGCTAGACTGAACTACTGTTAGGTTACTGCTAGACTGAGCTACTGTTAGGTTACTGCTAGGCTGAACTACTGTTAGGTTACTGCTAGACTGAACTACTGTTAGGTTACTGCTAGACTGAACTACTGTTAGGTTACTGCTAGACTGAACTACTGTTAGGTTACTGCTAGACTGAACTACTGTTAGGTTACTGCTAGGCTGAACTATGTTTAGGTTACTGCTAGACTGAACTATGTTTAGGTTACTGCTAGAGTGAACTACTGTTAGGTTACTGCTAGACTGAACTACTGTTAGGTTACTGCTAGACTGAGCTACTGTTAGGTTACTGCTAGACTGAACTACTGTTAGGTTACTGCTAGGCTGAACTATGTTTAGGTTACTGCTAGACTGAACTATGTTTAGGTTACTGCTAGACTGAACTACTGTTAGGTTACTGCTAGAGTGAACTACTGTTAGGTTACTGCTAGGCTGAACTATGTTTAGGTTACTGCTAGACTGAACTATGTTTAGGTTACTGCTAGACTGAACTACTGTTAGGTTACTGCTAGAGTGAACTACTGTTAGGTTACTGCTAGACTGAACTACTGTTAGGTTACTGCTAGACTGAACTACTGTTAGGTTACTGCTAGACTGAACTACTGTTAGGTTACTGCTAGACTGAACTATGTTTAGGTTACTGCTAGACTGAGCTACTGTTAGGTTACTGCTAGACTGAACTAGTGTTAGGTTACTGCTAGACTGAACTACTGTTAGGTTACTGCTAGACTGAACTACTGTTAGGTTACTGCTAGGCTGAACTACTGTTAGGTTACTGCTAGACTGAACTATGTTTAGGTTACTGCTAGACTGAACTATGTTTAGGTTACTGCTAGGCTGAACTACTGTTAGGTTACTGCTAGGCTGAACTATGTTTAGGTTACTGCTAGGCTGAACTATGTTTAGGTTACTGCTAGACTGAACTATGTTTAGGTTACTGCTAGGCTGAACTACTGTTAGGTTACTGCTAGGCTGAACTATGTTTAGGTTACTGCTAGGCTGAACTACTGTTAGGTTACTGCTAGGCTGAACTATGTTTAGGTTACTGCTAGACTGAGCTACTGTTAGGTTACTGCTAGACTGAGCTATGTTTAGGTTACTGCTAGACTGAACTATGTTTAGGTTACTGCTAGACTGAACTGCTGTTAGGTTACTGCTAGACTGAACTACTGTTAGGTTACTGCTAGACTGAGCTACTGTTAGGTTACTGCTAGACTGAACTGCTGTTAGGTTACTGCTAGACTGAGCTACTGTTAGGTTACTGCTAGACTGAGCTACTGTTAGGTTACTGCTAGACTGAACTATGTTTAGGTTACTGCTAGACTGCGCTATGTTTAGGTTACTGCTAGACTGAACTACTGTTAGGTTACTGCTAGACTGAACTACTGTTAGGTTACTGCTAGACTGAACTATGTTTAGGTTACTGCTAGACTGAACTACTGTTAGGTTACTGCTAGACTGAACTATGTTTAGGTTACTGCTAGACTGAACTATGTTTAGGTTACTGCTAGACTGAACTGCTAGGTTACTGCTAGACTGAACTATGTTTATGTTACTGCTAGACTGAACTACTGTTAGGTTACTGCTAGACTGAACTACTGTTAGGTTACTGCTAGACTGATCTACTGTTAGGTTACTGCTAGACTGAACTACTGTTAGGTTACTGCTAGGCTAGCTACTCTTAGGTTACCGCTAGGCTAGCTACTGTTAGGTTACTGCTAGGCTAGCTACTGTTAGGTTACTTTTAGTCTAGCTACTGTTAGGTTACTGCTAGGCTAGCTACTGTTAGGTTACTGCTAGGCTAGCTACTGTTAGGTTACTGCTAGGCTAGCTATTCTTAGGTTACTGCTAGGCTAGCTAATATTAGGGTACAGCTAGGCTGAACTACTGTTAGGTTACTGCTAGGCTAGCTACTGTTAGGTTACTGTTAGGCTAGCTACTGTTAGGTCACTGCTAGGCTAGCTACTGTTAGGTTACCACTAGGCTAGCTAACTGATGCTGCTGTAATAGTATATGCCACCTAGGATTGCACAATTCTGGGAATTTTCAATAAATTCCCTGCTTGGAGGATTCCGGATTTCCTTATTCCTTTCTGATTCCGGAAATCTTCCAACTGGGAGTTTGGGAAAACCAGGGAATGTATTTAAAGTTCTATGAATTTCGCAACCCTAATGCCACCCAAAGCAACTTACAGTACCTTGAGTACAGTACAAGTAAAGCACGGTCTTCGAGCACGTGGCCCCGGCCAGAATCAGACTATGGCGTTGCTGCTTTTTTGTCGCGCAAAATGCAACAG
>NC_092086.1:109845505-109908005 GCF_045679555.1 Salvelinus alpinus
ACATACACACAGAACACACAAACCCAGACACAGCACATACACACAGAACACACAAACCCAGACACAGCACACACACACACAGACAACAGGATGCGCACAGACACACAAAACCCAGCAGGACGTACAGGTAACTGGCAAAATAAAACCCCAAACGATGGAATTTCTCATGGAAGAATGGTGTGAGTTCCAGACACTTGTAGAATCTGCTGCAGCTGTTCTGGCTCGTGGCGGCCCAACGCCCTATTAAGACACTTCATTTAGGTGTTTCCTTTATTTTGACAGTTACCTGTAGAGTGTCACACTCGAACAGAACAGACAGTCACTCGTGTCTGATTGTGGGTGGGTAACACTGACACAACTCTAGTTCACATACACTGTCCTCCGCCGGAGACCGGGGTTCACGTCCCAATCCAGGCTCTCATTTCCTTGCTGACTCTCCTCCCTACTCTGTCTCCCCTGTATATCTGTCTGACCCTCCTCCCTACTCTGTCTCTCCTGTATATCTGTCTGACCCTCCTCCCTGCTCTGTCTCCCCTGTATATCTGTCTCAATAAATACAAATACCCTGACCCTGACCCTGTGTCAAACGCTGAGTGCTAAAACCAGTTTAAAAGGAAACTGCACCCGCTGATTTGGCCTCATTTTTTGGCTTGCTCCTCAAGAAATGCTGGCAGCCATGACAGAAGTCAAGCATGAGTTGGCTTGTGGGTGTGGTTTGATGTGGGTGTTTCTTGGTTGTGTCCTTGCCACCACCAAAACACACTCATCTGTCAGAACCTTGTCTGCAGCTATCCCCCCCTCCCCACACAATCACAACAAACAAACCTCCTGCAGGTCGAGTTCAATAACTACAGGCAGATGTATGGTGAGATGCCGGAGGAAGCTTTGAATTGGTCAGTAGCCTACAGAGTAAAATGAGAAGAATGCAGTCGCTGAATTTATGTAGATATTCTAAACTAAGTGTTTTAATAACAGGTCCATGTAGAATAAACAGCCCTTTACATAATACCATAGAAGAAGTGTTCTGCTAATATTAACAATATGCACCTTTCATTGTCATTCCCAGCCGATACAGATACTGTGCCTATAGGTATTTTGTCTGGTGGTAATGGGGCTACCATGGTAACATGTCGGTGTTGATACCTTCCTGTCTGGTGGTAATGGGGCTACCATGGTAACATGTCAGTGATTGATACCTTCCTGTCTGGTGGTAATGGGGCTACCATGGTAACATGTCAGTGATTGATACCTTCCTGTCTGGTGGTAATGGGGCTACCATGGTAACATGTCAGTGTTGATACCTTCCTGTCTGGTGGTAATGGAGCTACCATGGTAACATGTCAGTGTTGATACCTTCCTGTCTGGTGGTAATGGGGCTACCATGGTAACATGTCAATGTTGATACCTTCCGGTCTGGTCGTAATGGGGCTACCATGGTAACATGTCAGTGTTGATACCTTCCTGTCTGGTGGTAATGGGGCTACCATGGTAACATGTCAGTGTTGATACCTTCCTGTCTGGTGGTAATGGGGCTACCATGGTAACATGTCAGTGTTGATACCTTCCTGTCTGGTGGTAATGGGGCTACCATTAAAATGTAATTGTGTTCAATGTCCGTAGCTTATGCCTGCCCATAACATTAACCCCACCGCCATCATGGGGCACTCTGTTCACAACGTTGACATCAGCAAACGGCTCGCTTATACAATGCTATACACGTGGTCTGCAGTTGTGATGCCAGTTGGACGTACTGCCAAATTTTCTAAAACAACGTTGGAGGCGGCTTATGGTAGATAAATTAACCTTTTATTCTATGGCAACAGCTCTGGTGGACATTCCTGCAGTCAGCATACCAATTGCGTGCTCCCTCAAAACTTAAGACATCTGTGGCATTGTGTTGTGACAAAACTGCACATTTTAGAGTGGCCTTTTAGTTTCCCCAGCACAAGGTACACCTGTGTAATGATCATGCTGTTTAATCAGCTTCTTGTTATACCACACCTGTCAGGTGGATGGATTATCTTGGCAAAGGAGAAATGCTCACTAACAGGGATGTAAACACATTTGTGCGCAAAATGTGAGTGAAATAAGCTTTTTGTGGTTAATGGAAAATTTCTGGGATCCTTTATTTCAGCTCATGAATCATGGGACCAACACTTTAAATTTAGCATTTATATTTTTGTTCTGTGAAAATATTTCATTTATCCAGAGTGTTAAAGTAGCAGGATTATCTGATTTCCAGAATAATGTTAGACATGTCTTTGCCGCGAGCACAGACAGATCAATATATTTTTTCTGATTCTTGTTCCATGGATCTAGTTCACTAGTCCCAAACAGACACAAGCTAAGCGTGAGGGATAGAAATCTGTAAACATTCGGATTACTGATTCACAAAACATTGAAATAAGATTGCATGTTCAAAACGTGATGAAAATAACTGTTTTGCCTCTTACAGCGCCAACAAATGAAAGACATTTCAGCATTGGGGCGGCAGGTAGCCTAGTGGTTAGAGCGTTGGGCCAATAACCGAAAGTTTGCTGGATTGAATCCTCGAGCTGACAAGGTAAAAATCTGTCGTTCTACCCCTGAACAAGGCAGTTTAACCCACTGTTCCCCGGTAGGCTGTCATTGTAAATAAGAATTGGTTCTTAACTGACTTGCCTAGTTAAATAAAAAAATGTAAACTAAAACATTTTTTTTAAATAATTTTGTGAAGTTGTTCTGGTGTATAGTAAACTGTGACTGGTTTTAAACCGAGAGAGTTTGTCTGAGGTTGTAGGAACATTAGTATGCTTTCTAACAAACACAATACCATTCTCTCTGCTTATTTCAACCTGTAAATCTTTTTCCCATTTGAATCTAGTAACATCTGTCTACTGGTGTAACAGTTTAACTTTACGTCCGTCCCCTCGCCCCGACCCGGGCGCGAACCAGGGACCCTCTGCACACATCAACAACTGACACCCACGAAGCATCGTTACCCATCGCTCCACAAAAGCCGCGGCTCTTGCAGAGCAAGGGGAACCACTACTCCAAGGTCTCAGAGCAAGTGACGTCACCGATTGAAAGGCTATTAGCGCGCACCACCGCTAACTAGCTAGCCATTTCACATCCGTTACACTGGCATATGATATTCGCTGCTGTCCTAAGGCTAGAACTGAGATGGGGAAACAATCTTTTTTCCCATAATACCCCTTCATCCTGGAACATGCTTCAAAAGATGTTAAAGTTAGAGCAGTTAGTGTCGTTGCCTGTTTTTAAGTCTCTGATCGACCACACTGTTTGTGACAACTGCAGTTGTTTCTAATCTTCAATTGTATCTGTAACTTGTGACACGTTGTCTTTTGTGTGTATTTTGTATTTTTCTGTAATATTTAATGGACACGCTGCTATTTCCCTGTTTTGCGTTCTTGCCAGGAAAAAACCTTGCAAAAGAGGTTTTTAACCTCAATGGGTTTTACCTGGTTAAATAAAAATACAATAATGATCTAGCAGAAATTTATAAACCTTAGAAATACACTTGACAGGTTTTTCCACTACTATTCAGTAAGACATCAAGTTTAGATTATTTGTGTTCCACAAGAGAACCCTATTTCAATCTAACCATGTGAAAACAAATGTTTAGATGGAATACAGTTCTTGTACTTGTTGAAAATAACAAAAAGTACCATCCAGGAAGAGGTGGTACATTTCCCTGAAACCTTTGTTGTGCCAGGATTTAAATGGTATCATCATTAAAACAGGATGAAAAGCAGAGATTTCCCCATTTAGGAGCAAAAGGGGAGAGGCATTGTTACCCTGTCATTTATTAGTTGCTTTCCATACTTGTATACTATTCACAATTACTGGGCTATTCGTAATCTTCTTTATCTCTTGCAGGCCAAAATAGGGCAGGTATTTCAACTCATATTGTAAAATGTCAAAGGATTCTAGCCTTTTCCAAGAACTTAATGAGGGAGAAAACCATTGTTTAACTTGGGCGAGTTGTTGGGCTGCCCAATAGTAAAGTTTTAGGTAAATTCACACCACCCGTCTTATATGGAAGATACAGGACCTGAAAATGATTTCTGGGTGATTCGTTATTCCAAATAAATGAGGAGAAGAGGCTCTACATGTTTCATGCAGAGGGGGTGAAATTGGAAGATTCTGAAACGAATATAGAGATGTTGGTAATATTGGCATTTTGATGACATTAACTCTGGCCATGAGAGAAGTAGGAAGGAAGTCCATTATTTTCAAGTCATTGGTAACCTTTTTAATAACTGGAATGTAGTTAAATGTATACAAATATAAGCAGAATCTCTCTTGGACCAATTTACTTTATCCAGATAGTTTAACAAACTCTTCAAGCAGTGATAGGAGCACTGGAATTGAGTATGAGGAGTCGAAGAGAGAGAGCAAGACATCATCCACATACAATGATATAACATGCTATTATTTGCCAATTGGAATTCCTTTAATTTGGTCATGTGATCTAATCATAGCAGCAAGGGATTCTATGACCAAAGCAAAAAGTTCTGCACTGGTCGGACAGCCTTGCCTTGTCCCTCTAGACAACAGGAAGGGGGTTGAGTATTGTGTGTTGGTTTTAACTACTGCCGTTGGTGAATTATAAAGAATTTGAATCGAAAGAGATAAATAATGGACCAAAATAGAAGTAAAGTACTTCCATTCCACTCTGTCGAATGCTTTTTCAGCATCAAGAGCGAAAACATTTGGGGTCTGTAGATCACTAGTATGACAATGAATGTCAATATATCTACGTAAATGATCAGGAGAGAGACGACTGTGCACAAAACCAGTTTGGTCTGTGTGCATGAGATTCTAGGTGCAGAGTTAATATAATCAACATTTTATGCAAAACGTCTTTATCCTTCTTTTTCAGTAAAGTATTCGCTGCGTGATGTAAAGTAGGAGGAAGCTGTTTTAGACAGCCATTGATTAGAGGGAGATAGCGAGGTATCGCCCGCTCAGAGAATTGCTAATTCTATAGGAAAACCATCTAATCCTGTTGTCTTTACATTTTGGCTGATAGCTCATCAGTAGTAATGGCTTGATCTTTTGATTTTTTTATTAATTTAACCTTTATTTAACTAGGCAAGTCAGTTAATAACTAATTATTATTTACAATGACGGCCAAACCCTAACCCGGACGACGCTGGGCCAATTGTGCGCCGCCCTATGGGACTCCCAATCACGGGCAGTTGTGATACAGCCTGGAATCGAAACAGGGTCTGTAGTGACGCCTCTTGCACTGAGATGCAGTGCCTTAGACCACTGCGCCACTCAGGAGCCCCTAAATGTAGCGTTGCTTCTTCTAATAAAGTTGGTTGATTGATATCTTTCAGGAAGGCATTAAGAGTCTCGTGAGTCACACTGCAAACTAGATGAGTACAAGTCTTCATAGAATAGTCTAAACATTTCATTAATTTGAAGTGGATCTACTGTAACACAATGGAGGCTTTTCAGTCTGCCGTCCTTGAACACTTTGGGTCAATCAAACACCGGAGCCCCATTCAATGAAGGGAAGCGAAGGGGGCGAGTTGAGGTTGCAAACTCCATTTTAGACGAGACTGACTTTATGACAAAAAATGATCGTATTTACACATTGTAGTACGTTTTGACACTAGAGTAAATGACATGTCGATGCCACGGGGCCGTTTTCAAAGGGATTAAATGCTTTTTAGGGGCAGTCGCTCTTTAACACACACACACACACACACACACACACACACTCACTCACTCACTCACTCACTCAGCCCTCAAGGTTAAAGGAATTGCAGTAGACAGATTAACATGTTTTATCTCCTGAGTGTACACACAGTCTCTTGTCTACGACACACACACACACGCACACGCACACGCACACACACACACACACTGTATCTGTCTGCGGTTATGCAAATAGCCAAACAAGTCAGTCAATCAGGATCTTTCTAACAAATGACCACTGTCTCATCTCTACACAAAACACCTGAAACCATTCTTCTAATCTACCTCCTCATCACTGATATTGGGCTAGAATGAAAACAGTACTCATTACAAAGAAATGTGTTTTCAATAGTATAGATATCTAGAATGTAGTTAACTCACATGTATTGTCTTTACAACAGTATTTTTTTGTATTCATGTATCTGTCGCTCGATACATTTCACGTCATGTGATGGCTGATAGTTTTACATGAGTAATATATTGGTGGTTTCTTACACTAGTCATTGTTGTGTTCTAGATGGTAGTGCTGCTGCTGCTGCTGTCTGGGTGGTGTTGTGGTCATGTAAATACAGTCCCTGTTGGCTGTCTGTGACAGGTTATCTTGTGACTGTCTGGGTGGTGCAGTGCACTCTGACAGTGTTAGAGAAGCACAACTGGCTCTGGCTGAATTACCCTGCAAGAGGAAGAAATCACAAAGCAGGAGGGGAAGAGGAGAGTAGACAGGGGAGAGGAGGGGGGGAAATGTGGCTAGACAGAGGAGGATAGAAGTGAGGAGGGGAGGGGGGTTGGTGTGGGTGTCTTGATATAAAAAAGCCTCTGCTTCATTTCATATGGGGCGAGACTGAGGCACCTCTAATTTAATCAGCCTAGCATGTCTCCCACACACAGACGTCTAGTTTACTCACACACGCGCACAGACACGCGCACAGACACGCGCACAGTCACGCACACAGTCACGCACACAGTCACGCACACAGACACGCACACAGACACAGACACGCACAGACACACAGACACGCGCACAGACACGCACAGACACAGACACGCACAGACACACAGACACAGACATCTAGCTTGCACATTTGCATCTGACCTGGATTCCCTGGTGTGCAGTGGGCTAATCTCATTAAGAAGAAAACACATCGCACCACGTGACTGTCTGCCGTTCCTTCACCATTTGTTTGGCGCAGTGTGTTTTAGGGATTACCAGCCGGTGGGCTTCTGACTGCCCAAATGTTTGTCCGTCTCTACATTTATAATTGGTTTGCAAATTACGGTCGGCACTGTGTTCAGAGATGCTAAGTACTCTCTACCGGCAAATTCTACCGGTGTGTCCTGTCCTCGTCTCTCCCCTCCGCTCCTCCTCCCCTTCTTCAGCTAGACCAATTACCACCTAACCCTTGGGAGTCCAGGCCTGTCGGGCCACCCCCACACTATTCCCTACATAGTGCACTACTTTTGACCAGAGGCCTAGTACTGCACTATATAGGGAATAGGGTGCCATTTGCGATGCAGAAAGCACCTCAACTCCCAGACACCTCATCAATCTTTATTAGACAGACAGACAGACAGACAGACAGACAGCTCTGTGAGTCTCTGATCTGCTGGTGATGTGTGTCTGGTCTGGACCTCTCTGCTGTCTCACGTCTCACACAACATCTATAACCTATCGTCCTCTCTCCTCCCTTCTCCTCCTCTATTCTCTTCTGTCACACTACCTAGAAAACAGGTGACAGAAAATGAAATGACATATATTTATAAAATGAAATAACATATATTTATCAAATGAAATGACATATATTTATCAAATGAAATGACATATATTTATCAAATGAAATGACATATATTTATAAAATGAAATTACATATACTTATAAAATGAAATGACATATATTTATAAAATGAAATGACATATATTTATAAAATGAAATGACATATATTTATAAAATGAAATGCCATATATTTATGAAATGACATACATTTATAAAATGAAATGACATACATTTATAAAATGAAATTACATACATTTATAACATGAGTAGTAGCAGGAGATCCAGGGTTTTACTGTGTTGAATAAAGCATTAATCAGCCATCTTCACAGGTGTCCCAGAGCACATAGTTGTTTACACACACTCACACACACTCACAGAGCAGCAGGCTCCCACCTCCTGATTGAAGGGTCACTCCAGGGCAGACTGAGTAGGAGGCCGTGTAAAAGGACCGTAGGAATTCTGGGAGCTCGGGGTGTGTTGGGGTGGTACGTGCGCGCGTGGGACTACATAGCTAGCCGGTCAGATCGCCACTTGGCTTATTTCATTAGAATCTATAAGCTGTTTTGGACTTCTTGACTCCAGACTAGAATTGTTCTCAGGCGGAACTTGGGTTCTTGATCAGCCTCACAAAGTGGCTTTTAAAGGCACAGTCCTTAAATTCCTGTTTTCAGCCAAACATCAGACCCACCATTTGGTTTGCTGTAGAGCTGAGAAAGGTATTGAGACATCAAATGTTATTTGTCAGCTGCGCCGAATCCAACAGGTGTAGAGACCTTACCGTGAAATGCTGAATACAACAGGTCTAGAGACCTTACCGTGAAATGCTGAATACAACAGGTCTAGAGACCTTACCGTGAAATGCTGAATACAACAGGTCTAGAGACCTTACCGTGAAATGCTGAATACAACAGGTGTAGAGACCTTACCGTGAAATCCTTACTTATGATGTGGAGAAGTAGGCTATACTATGGTAGATTAAACAGCAAGCGCATATCACCACCACCTGTTTTCTTATAGACGCTGTCAGTAGAACCAGTAGTAGTGGGAAGCACAACCAATATCAAAAGGAGACATTATTATTCTGTTGTCATCCCCAGCGAGTAGCTGTTTTAAAGAAACCTTTTCATCCTCTGTGTTGCGCTTCATATTGTCTGATTTGTAGTCATGGGAAGTCACTTAACAGGGCTATCTCTCTCTACACACACATACATACACACATACACACATACATACATACATACATACATACATACATACATACATACATACAGTGGGGCAAAAAAGTATTTAGTCAGCCACCAATTGTGCAAGTTCTCCCACTTAAAAAGATGAGAGATAATTTTCATCATAGGTACACCTCAACTATAACAGACAAAATGATGGGGAAAAATCCAGAAAATCAAATTGTAGGATTTTTTATGAATTTATTTACAAATTATGGTGGAAAATAAGTATTTATTTTCCACCAAGTTTATTTTCCACCAAGTTGCAAGTAGACAAGCAGTGGGGAGGTAGAGAGGGGAAAGGAGTCTGTTGATTTCAAAGGGGAAGTTGCAAGTAGACAAGCAGTGGGGAGGTAGAGAGGGGAAAGGAGTCTGTTGATTTCAAAGGGGAAGTTGCAAGTAGACAAGCATTGGGGAGGGATGGAGGGAAAAGGAGTCTGTTGATTTCAACGGGGAAGTTGCAAGTAGACAAGCAGTGGGGAGGTAGAGAGGGGAAAGGAGTCTGTTGATTTCAAAGGGGAAGTTGCAAGTAGACAAGCATTGGGGAGGGATGGAGGGAAAAGGAGTCTGTTAATTTCAAAGGGGAAGTTGCAAGTAGACAAGCATTGGGGAGGGATGGAGGGAAAAGGAGTCTGTTGATTTCAAAGGGGAAGTTGCAAGTAGACAAGCATTGGGGAGGGATGGAGGGAAAAGGAGTCTTGATTTCAAAGGGGAAGTTGCAAGTAGACAAGCAGTGGGAAGGGATGGAGGAAAAAGGAGTCTGTTGATTTCAAAGGGGAAGTTGCAAGTAGACAAGCATCAGGCTGGCAGCCCCATGTGGATGCAGATACCATGCCTCTTTTTCCTCTCTGTCTCGTTCTATTTCTCCCTCCCTTTCTCTGTGGAGTCCCAAAATAGAGGTCCTCTCTCTCTCTCTTGATGTGAGGAAATTGGTTTGGATTGTTTTGGACCTGTGAGTGAAAAGGGCAGTGTGAATCCACATGTAGCTGTACTGTGTTGCTGTAAAGACCTCACAGCACCATGTCCCTTTGTCTAGTGTTCCTTGATCATTCATATGTTTGTATTCAGGCCAATGGTGCATGTTTACATTGTTTAGATGAGGTTCCAGACTTGAGCTGTTAGAACATGACTTGATGTTGACCTTCAGTAAACTGGGTACCTTGAAACTCTGAGGTGGACAAAGACATTGTTGGTTGTGCAAAGTGAGAGTGAACGACAGTGTGATGTCAAATCAAGTTTATTTTTAAATAGCCCTTCGTACATCAGCTAATATCTCGAAGTGCTGTACAGAAACCCAGCCTAAAACCCCAAACAGCAAGCAATGCAGATGTAGAAGCACGGGAGGGCTGTAATAGAGCCACTGTGCGCTATCCCCTCCCTCCCTCCTTCCCTACTCTCTCTCCCCTTCTCTCTCTCCCCTCTCTCCCTCCCCTCTCTTCCTCCCCTCTCTTCCCTTCTCTCTCTCCATCTTTCTCTCTTCCCTTCTGTTTCTCTCCCTCTGTCCTTCCCCCTCTCTCTCCCCTCTCTCCCCTTCTCTCTCTCCTCTCTCTCCCCTCTCTTCTCTCTCTCCCCTCTCTTCTCTCTCTTCCCTCTCTCTCTCTCCCTCCCCTCTCTTCCCTTCTCTCTCTCCATCTTTCTCTCTCCCCTTCTGTTTCTCTACCTCTGTCCTTCCCCCTCTCTCTCCCTTCTCTCCCCTCTTTCTCCCCCTCTCTCTCCCCCTCCCTCCCTCAATCTCTCCCCCTTTCCTCTCTCTCCCCTCTCTCCCCTTCTCTCTCTCCTCTCTCTCCCTCTCCTCTCTTCTCTCTCTCCATCTTTCTCTCTTCCCTTCTGTTTCTCTACCTCTGTCCTTCCCCCTCTCTCTCTCCCTTCTTCCCCCTCTTTCTCCCCCAGGTATAATATGTTCCTGTTTTGCATAGCAGAGTGCTGTTGTGCTGTCTGGTCCGTGGCCATAGACTCCAGACAGTCTATATGGAGCTAGATAACATCTCAACCACGCAGACTTCACAATGGCTATCCCTCAACATGACATAACCGCCCTGCCGCTCGCCTGCCTGCCCCTGTGTTGCCTGTGTCCTAGTCCGTGTCCAGCCCCCTACGGACTTAGTGGTGCCCCCAGCTTCCTCCCTGGCTCCAGCCACTTCTAGGCTGCCCTGTACACACACACACACACCGTCACTTTCTATTTAATGCCCAATGGAAACCATTGATTCTAGTCGCTCAGAAAACACACTTTCTCTTTAACCTGAGGAACCCTGTGTATAGGGGTTTTTCACCTTATCAGGGATATTAGATTACATTGTCCCACGCTAAATTCCCATCTCTTCTCTCTTATGCGTCTTTTTAGGCCCAGGACCAGAATGCAATTTTTTTAAACCTGTATTTCACATAAATTTTCCTATAAGTGTATAAAATTTCCTCTGCTATCTCTCTCTCTCTCTCTCTGTGTGTCTAGGCCCAGGACCTCTATGTTAATAGTTAATCTCTTCTCTAGGCCCAGGACCTCTATGTTAATAGTTAATCTCTTCTCTAGGCCCAGGACCTCTATGTTAATAGTAAATCTCTTCTCTAGGCCCAGGACCTCTATGTTAATAGTTAATCTCTTCTCTAGGCCCAGGACCTCTATGTTAATAGTTAATCTCTTCTCTAGGCCCAGGACCTCTATGTTAATAGTTTATCTCTTCTCTAGGCCCAGGACCTCTGTTAATAGTTTATCTCTTCTCTAGGCCCAGGACCTCTATGTTAATAGTTAATCTCTTCTCTAGGCCCAGGACCTCTATGTTAATAGTTTATCTCTTCTCTAGGCCCAGGACCTCTATGTTAATAGTTTATCTCTTCTCTAGGCCCAGGACCTCTATGTTAATAGTTTATCTCTTCTCTAGGCCCAGGACCTCTATGTTAATAGTTAATCTCTTCTCTAGGCCCAGGACCTCTATGTTAATAATTTATCTCTTCTCTAGGCCCAGGACCTGAATGTGATCGAGGAGGTGATCAGGATGATGCTGGAGATCATCAACTCGTGTCTGTCGAACTCTCTACACCACAACCACAACCTGGTCTACGCCCTGCTCTACAAGAGAGAGCTCTTCGAACAGTTCAGAACACACCCCTCCTTCCAGGACATCATGCAGAACCTCGACACGGTGAGACAGAGAGACACACAGCACGAATATCAGCACGCAAACAAACACACTCAAACATTCATTCCTAACTCCTCATTGAAAACAATGGCCAATTTTGGATTGAAACTCCTCCACTGCTGTGCTGAATTTTAGCCTCTAAGCTTTCCAGTAGAATAGTTTAGTGAAAAAGCTTTGTAGCATTTCAAAGACTTGGGATTTACAATAAATAATATATTTTCATGATGGAGAGAATTTCACGCCTCAATTTCTAATGCAAAGATACTCAGAGGGTCGATTACTATTCTAGTGTCAGATGAGAAGAAGTGCCGTACAACTCTGAAAAGATTTGGCATGGGTCCCCAGATCCTCAAAACGTTCTACAGCTGCACCATCAAGAGCATCCTGACCGGTTGTTCCACCGCCTGGTATGGCAACTGCTCGGCATCTGACCGTAAGGCACTGCAGAGGGTAGTGCGTACGGCCCAGTACACCACTGGGGCCAAGCTTCCTGCCATCCAGGACCTATATACTAGGCGGTGTCAGAGGGAGCGCCAAGTCTAGGTCCAAAAGGCTCCTTAATACCTTCTGGCAGCCTGTTAGAGATGTCTCTCTGGGACTCTGGCAGCCTGTTAGAGATGTCTCTCTGGGACTCTGGCAGCCTGTTAGAGATGTCTCTCTCTGGCAGCCTGTTAGAGATGTCTCTCTGGGACTCTGGCAGCCTGTTAGAGATGTCTCTCTCTGGCAGCCTGTTAGAGATGTCTCTCTGGGACTCTGGCAGCCTGTTATAGATGTCTCTCTGGGACTCTGACAGCCTGTTATAGATGTCTCTCTGGGACTCTGACAGCCTGTTAGAGATGTCTCTCTGGGACTCTGACAGCCTGTTAGAGATGTCTCTCTCTCTGGCAGCCTGTTAGAGATGCCTCTCTCTGGCAGCCTGTTAGAGATGCCTCTCTCTGGCAGCCTGTTAGAGATGTCTCTCTCTGGCAGCCTGTTAGAGATGTCTCTCTCTGGCAGCCTGTTAAAGATGTCTCTCTGGGACTCTGACAGCCTGTTAGAGATGTCTCTCTCTGGCAGCCTGTTAGAGATGTCTCTCTGGTACTCTGGCAGCCTGTTAGAGATGTCTCTCTGGGACTCTGACAGCCTGTTAGAGATGTCTCTCTCTGGCAGCCTGTTATAGATGTCTCTCTGGGACTCTGGCAGCCTGTTAGAGATGTCTCTCTGGGACTCTGGCAGCCTGTTAGAGATGTCTCTCTGGGACTCTGGCAGCCTGTTAGAGATGTCTCTCTCTGGCAGCCTGTTAGAGATGTCTCTCTCTGGCAGCCTGTTAGAGATGTCTCTCTGGGACACTGGCAGCCTGTTAGAGATGTCTCTCTGGGACTCTGGCAGCCTGTTAGAGATGTCTCTCTCTGGCAGCCTGTTAGAGATGTCTCTCTCTGGCAGCCTGTTAGAGATGTCTCTCTGGGACTCTGGCAGGAGCAATTAGGGTTTAGTGCCTTGCTCAATGGCACATCGACATATTTTTCACCTTGTCGGCTCCGGGAATCTAACTAGCGACCTTTCGTTATTGGCCCAATACTCTAACTGCTAGGCAATCTGCAGTCCTGATCTTGTACTCCATGTTGCTATGATACGTTTATCAGCTGTTAAATGTGAGAAACACATAAGACAGAGAGATGGTCTGTCTGGAAAACGTTAGTATCAGTCAATCCTTGCTTCCTCTGCCCATGTTTCCTTAGTTGTTATTAAACAAGGACAGAGGATGTGGTAATCCCCCCCCCCCACATCATTTGAATAGATGCTCTGCATCAGTGGATACCCAAACGCAACAGGTAGTCCAGGTACACAGAAAATACAAGATCTGCACTCAAAATACCCCAAAAATGTGATTATTGCGGACGGACCGCAATAAGTTTTACACTTAAGACATGACTTTACCGTTGTGCTGTAGAATTTGTGAATTTAGTACATTTTCTTCAACTGTTATTTTGTTAGTTATGTTCCAACACTCTTCATCTTGTGCCAATATCAGTTATTTTTAAGTCTTGGTTGCGATATTGTTTTCTACTGGACCTAGTGTAAATAGACAATCTGTGCCAACAGCTTTTGTGCTGCTTACACAACTAGTTACTACAGCTACTGAAGTTACACTATCTGCAAGTTGCTCCCAATGGCATCACGTTAGGGACATCTGTTGCAGTGGTAGACTCGTGTGACGACCCAAAGCAGAGGATTAAATGAATTATGAAGCTGAGAGGAGACGATAGTTAAATCACTTCAGCGATATGTTATTGATGTATACATGTACAGAAACGAGACTCATTGAAGCGTAAATTGTCTTGACAGTCAATGGTGTCAAATCAAATCACTTCCTCAGTTTCATGAGAAACTAGTCTTAAATGATTGATACCTTCATTTAAAGTTGTCATAGTAACCTAGATGAAAGTAAAGGCATTTCACAGAAAATATAAAAAAATTTACCTTTACCTGACAGGTCCCTCAAGCAAACACACCACACACACACCTGTCTGACTTGTTCTTCTCTTGTCGCTGTGCCCCCCAGGTGATAGGTTTCTTCAGCCAGCGTCTGGAAGCAGCAGGGACTGACCTGTCAGTGGAAAGGGTTCAGGAAGTTATCATGAAGGGAGCACAGGCCCTTCCCAACGACCGCCTCAAGGTAACTAATAAACACACATACACACACCCTGCCCAAAGACACACACAGACAGCAGTGGTAATTAACAATCGTGATTTGGGGGGTTGGGAGGTGGAGGCTGGGGATGGGAGCTGGAGGTGGGGGCTGGGCTGAAACTGGGTATATGGGGAGTTGGAGTTGAGGATGATTTAAGATGAAGTCCAGTTCCAGTCTTCATCAGCATTAATGTCACGCTCCACCACCATCCTTCCTGCCTGGTGAATATGCTGCTGCAGATAATGACATTTCAAGGAGGCGTGACAGCTCCGTCAGTTTGTCTTCATTTTACATCCCAAATGGTACCCTGTTCCATATATGGTGCGCTACTTTTGAATATATAGGGAATAGAGGGAATAGAGCTCTGGTCAAAGTAGTGCACTATATAGGGAATAGGGTGCCATTTGGGACGCTGGATCCGGGAGAGGAATCAATTTGCCAGCAGGCACTTCGTTACCTTGCACTCCGTGCTGGGACGCCGCCTAACCACAATTCCCCAACCCCACATGAATCAAGGATTAAATGTGTATCTGGGGACGTCGCTATGCGTTGCCGCGTAGTCCATCTTCAGCGGAGCCCAGCCAGACGATTTTAATGTTTCATCATGTGTTCTATGTGTTCCATGTTCTGTTGTGGGGCATTGCAACAGGAAGGCATGTGTTCCATGTGTTCTATGTTCTGTTGTGGGGCATTGCAACAGGAAGGCATGTGTTCTATGTTCTGCTGTGGGGCATTGCAACAGGAAGGCATGTGTTCTATGTGTTCTATGTTCTGTTGTGGGGCATTGCAACAGGAAGGCATGTGTTCTATGTGTTCATGTTCTGTTGTGGGGCATTGCAACAGGAAGGCATGTGTTCTATGTGTTCTATGTTCTGTTGTGGGGCATTGCAACAGGAAGGCATGTGTTCTATGTGTTCTATGTTCTGTTGTGGGGCATTGCAACAGGAAGGCATGTGTTCTATGTGTTCTATGTTCTGTTGTGGGGCATTGCAACAGGAAGGCATGTGTTCTATGTGTTCTATGTTCTGTTGTGGGGCATTGCAACAGGAAGGCATGTGTTCTATGTGTTCTATGTTCTTGCAACAGGAAGGCATGTGTTCTATGTGGTCTATGTTCTGTTGTGGGGCATTGCAACAGGAAGGCATGTGTTCTATGTGTTCTATGTTCTGTTGTGGGGCATTGCAACAGGAAGGCATGTGTTCTATGTGTTCCATGTTCTGTTGTGGGGCATTGCAACAGGAAGGCATGTGTCTCTACTACTACTACTACCAGATAGCTAATAAGTACCCTATTCCCAGTAAAGTGTGCTATTTTTGACAGAACCCTGTTAAAAAGTAGTGCACTATAAAGGAAATCTGGTGTCATTTGGGACGTAAGGATGTGTGGCGTCTCTCCAGACGTATCTCCTGCTACACATCTCAGCCCTGTGGCGTTCCTGATAATGGATGTGTGGCGTCTCTCCAGACGTATCTCCTGCTACACATCTCAGCCCTGGGGCTTTTCTGATAATGGATGTGTGGCGTCTCTCCAGACGTATCTCCTGCTACACATCTCAGCACTGGGTCTTTTCTGATAATGGATGTGTGGTGTCTCTCCAGACGTATCTCCTGCTACACATCTCAGCCCTGGGGCTTTTCTGATAATGGATGTGTGGCGTCTCTCCAGACGTATCTCCTGCTACACATCTCAGCACTGGGGCTTTTCTGATAATGGATGTGTGGTGTCTCTCCAGACGTATCTCCTGCTACACATCTCAGCCCTGGGGCTTTTCTGATAATGGATGTGTGGCGTCTCTCCAGACGTATCTCCTGCTACACATCTCAGCACTGTGGCTTTCCTGATAATGGTCTGAATAATTCCCTCCCTCTGTATTAATAATCTCTGGGGCTGTTCCTTCATCTTGGCATGTATCTGTCAGAACTGGGTTTCAATAACCATTTGTTTTCTTTCAAGCTCTCATCTAGCGATCACACGCACACACACACACAGTTCTGACTGACAGTTCGCTGTAGCTTTGTGTCTCTTCAGTTGTGATCTCCTGCTGGCCTTGACTGATGCATCCTGCCACAATATGATCGCTGCAGCAGTGTGAGAATCTAGGTCGCTCATTCTATCGCTCAACTCTGCCTCAGTCTCTTCTGCCTGAGAGATAATCATCACTTCTCTGCCTGCGTGCCTGCCTGCGTGCCTGCCTGCGTGCCTGCCTGCCTGCGTGCCTGCCTGCGTGCCTAGAGAATAGGGGCCATTTGGGACACAGCCTTAGCTTCCTAATGAAAATCCATAGGCTAAGATGAATGCTGTGTGGAATCATCAATACATCTATAATTGTCCTCTCAAAGCACTTAAACAGACAAGTGCCTAGCCGTTTGTTAAAGTGAGATGACATGGTAGAGTACTAAAATGGACAAGAGTTGGAGAGACATTAACCATGTTTCCACTGGCTGTCTATCTGACCATCTGTCACTGGCTGAGTTAGGGTTGAGCTGAATGAAGAGTTCATATGACTAGTCACACAGTAACTGCTTCTAATGCACACAGATAACTGGACTAGGACATAGAACTAGGACATAGAACAGTTTGGCCCTCACTGTTGTGTTGTGTTGGATAAAAGCATCTGTTAAATGCCATATATTATTCTATTGGAAGAGCCTTGAAGAGCTGAATGAACTAGACATAGACAAAGAAGAGCATGATAGATGTATAGAAACATTGACTCACAATGAGCCAGCCAGACATGTGTTTGTCCCTGGCCGTCTGTCTATATCTGTGTGGGTAACAGACGGTGAGAATGCCCCAGGGACAGCTAACTGATGTTCTCCCCCAGAAGGGTGCATGCTCAGCCCCCTCCTGTGTACTCCCTGTTCACCCATGACTGAGTGGCGACGCACGCCTCCAACTCAATCATCAAGTTTGCAAACGACACAACAGTAGTAGGCCTGATTACCAACAATGACGAAAGCCTACAGGGAGGAGGTGAGGGCCCTGGTAGAGTGGTGCCAGGAAAATAACCTCTCACTCAATGTCAACAAAACAAAGGAGCTGATTGTGGACTTCAGGAAACAGCAGAGGGAGCACGCCCCTATCCACATCGACGGGACAGTAGTGGAGAAGTTGGGAAGTTCCTCGGCGTAAACATCACTGATGATCTGAAATGGTCCACCCACACAGACAGTGTGGTGAAGAAGGCGCAACAGCGCTGAAGAAATTTGTCTTGGCCCCTAAAACCCTCACAAACCTTTACAGATGCACAATTGAGAGCATCCTGTCGGGCTGTATCACCGCCTGGTACGGCAACTGCACCGCCCGCAACCGCAGGGCTCTCCAGAGGGTGGTGCGTTCTGCCCAACGCATCACCGGGGGCAAACTACCTGCACTCCAGGACACCTACAGCACCCGATGTCACAGGAAGGCTAAAAAGATCATCAAGGACATCAACCACCTGAGCCACTGCCTGTTCACCCGCAATAACATCTGCTAAATATGTGTACTTGACCAGCACAATTTGATTTGACACCACAGTTTTCTGGCAGCGTCAGACTGGCCTTGTTATGTCTCTCAGTCCCGCATCCCTCGTCACCAGCCCCCAGTCGCCAGCCCCCAGTCGCCAGCCCCCAGTCGCCAGACCCCAGTCGCCAGACCCCAGTCGCCAGACCCCAGTCGCCAGACCCCAGTCCCGCGTCCCTCGTCACCAGCCCCCAGTCGCCAGACCCCAGTCCCGCGTCCCTCGTCACCAGCCCCCAGTCCCCAGTCCCCAGTCACCAGTCCCCAGTCACCAGCCCCTCGTCACCAGTCCCCAGCCCCTCGTCACCAGTCCCCAGTCACCAGCCCCTCGTCACCAGTCCCCAGTCACCAGCCCCCAGTCCCCAGTCACCAGCCCCTCGTCACCAGCCCCCCGTCACCAGCCCCCCGTCACCAGCCCCCCGTCACCAGCCCCCCGTCACCAGCCCCCCGTCACCAGCCCCTCGTCACCAGCCCCTCGTCACCAGTCCCCAGTCACCACCAGCCCCTCGTCACCAGTCCCTCGTCACCAGCCCCTCGTCACCAGTCCCCAGTCACCAGCCCCCCGTCACCAGCCCCCAGTCACCAGCCCCTCGTCACTAGTCCCCAGTCACCAGCCCCTCGTCACCAGTCCCTCGTCACCAGCCCCCGGTCCCCAGCCCCTCGTCACCAGCCCCCGGTCCCCAGGCAGAGACAAAGGACCCATCTAGAGATAGGGCCAGCCTCTCTTTCCCTCTCTCTTTGTCTGTCTCTCGCTCTATTCAATTCAATTCAAGGGGCTTTATTGGCATGGGAAACATATGTTTACATTGCCAAAGCAAGTGAAGTAGATAATATACGAAAGTGAAATAAACAAAAATTAACAGTAAACATTACACATACAGAAGTTCCAAAAGAATAAAGACATTACAAATGTCATATTATGTCTATATACAGTGCTGTAACATTTACATTTAAGTCATTTAGCAGACGCTCTTATCCAGAGCGACTTACAAATTGGTGCATTCACCTTATGATATCCAGTGGAACAACCACTTTACAATAGTGCATCTAACTCTTTTAAGGGGGGGGGGGGGGTTAGAAGGATTACTTTATCCTATCCTAGGTATTCCTTAAAGAGGTGGGGTTTCAGGTGTCTCCGGAAGGTGGTGATTGACTCCGCTGACCTGGCGTCGTGAGGGAGTTTGTTCCACCATTGGGGTGCCAGAGCAGCGAACAGTTTTGACTGGGCTGAGCGGGAACTGTACTTCCTCAGAGGTAGGGAGGCGAGCAGGCCAGAGGTGGATGAACGCAGTGCCCTTGTTTGGGTGTAGTAACGATGTGCAAATGGTTAAAGTACAAAAGGGAAAATAAATAAACATAAATATGGGTTGTATTTACAATGTTTGTTCTTCACAGGTTACAAATCTTGCTGCTGTGATGGCACACTGTGCTATTTCACCCAGTAGATATGAGCGTTTATCAAAATTGGGTTTGTTTTCTAATTCTTTGTGGGTCTGTGTAATCTGAGGGAAGTATGTGTCTCTAATATGGTCATACATTGGCAGGAGGTTAGGAAGTGCAGCTCAGTTTCCACCTCATTTTGTGGGCAGTGAGCACATAGCCTGTCTTCTCTTGAGAGCCAAGTCTGCCTACGGCGGCCTTTCTCAATAGCAAGGCTATGCTCACTGATTCTGTACATAGTCAAAGCTTTCCTTAAGTTTGTCAGTCACGGTGGTTAGGTATTCTGCTGCTGTGTACTCTCTGTTTAGGGCCAAATAGCATTCTAGTTTTCTGTTTTTTTGTAAATTCTTTATCTTTTCCTGCCTGTGCCTGCTGGTCAGCCTCTCTCTCTGCCTTTCTCTCTGTCTGTCTGTGTCTCTCTGTTTCCCTCTGTCTCTGCCTGCTGGTCAGCCTCTCTGTATGTCTGTCTGTCTCTCTCTGTCCCACTGTCTTCCAGGTTCTCTCCCTCTCTCCTTCATAGTCCACTGTGAGCCCAGCCACCTACTCCTACAGCTATCAGGCTCAACCACTTTTAAGGTCCCAAATGGCACCTTATTCCCACATAGTGGGAACCCTGTTCCCTAAATAGCTATTCCCTACCTAGTGCACTATCTACGGAACAGGGTGCCATTTGGGATGGAGACGGACAGTGTGGAATTTAGCGCTGCTTTGTTCTGTAGTGCTACGATACAGTCTGGCTCCTTTTTGGAGGAGAGGACAAGGGGAGGAGAGGGGGAGGATGGAGGAGAGGAGACGGGAAAGGAGGGGAGGATAGAATAGGAGGGGAGGAGGGGCGGATAGAAGAGGAGAGGAGGGGAGGATAAATGAGGCGGAGATAGAAGAGGAGAGGGGAGGATAGAAGAGGATTGGAGGAGAGGAGAGGGGAGGATAGAAGACGAGAAGGGAGAATAGAAGACGAGAGGGGAGAATAGATGAGGAAAGGAGGGGAGGAGAGGAGAGGAGAGGAGAGGGGAGGGGAGGATAGGATAGAAGAGGGGAGGGGAGGGGAGGATAGAAGAAGAGGGGAGGGGAAGGGAGGATAGAAGAAGAGGGGAGAGGAGGATAGAAGAAGAGGGGAGGGGGGGAGGATAGAAGAAGATGGAGGGGAGGATAGAAGAAGAGGGGAGGGGAGGATAGAAGAAGAGGGGAGGGGAGGATAGAAGAAGAGGGGAGGGGAGGATAGAAGAAGAGGGGAGGGGAGGATAGAAGAAGAGGGGAGGGGAGGATAGAAGAAGAGGGGAGGATAGGAGGGGAGGGGAGGGGAGGATAGAAGAAGAGGGGAGGGGAGAATAGAAGAGAAGGGGAGGATAGGAGGGGAGGGGAGAATAGAAGAAGAGGGGAGGATAGATGAGGAGAGGAGGTGAAAAGAATAGAGAGTGGGAAGTGAGGGAAGGAGAACTCTCCATACCTGGGGCTTCCAGAGGCCAGAACACAGCAGTAAAAGAGCCCCTCGTCTGTTCTCAAGTACATGTGAAACACCTTAATATCTACTGAAAAGTAGCGGAAATAGAGGAAAGACTTCACAAAACAGAATGTCCTTTTCCCTGATCTGCACCTAGCTGCATTCCAGCCTGTCTGCCTGGGGTCTGAAGCCTTTTCCTTCTAAGCCTTGTAACAGTGGGATCAGAGGGAACACACAGTCCTACAGTCTAGACAGGGACCTAGTCAGTCAGGCTGTCTGTGTTCTGGGGGCCGCGGGTCTGGTCCAAATGGCACCCTAATCCCTATATAGTGCACTACTTTTGCCCTGTGCCATTTGGGATGCAACCCAGTGCTGGGCTGGGTGACTGGCATGAGCCTGGCCAACCCTGTGCTGGGCTGGGTGACTGGCATGAGCCTGGCCAACCCTGTGCTGTGCTGGGTGACTGGCATGAGCCTGGCCAACCCTGTGCTGTGCTGGGTGACTGGCATGAGCCTGGCCAACCCTGTGCTGGGCTGGGTGACTGGCATGAGCCTGGCCAACCCTGTGCTGTGCTGGGTGACTGGCATGAGCCTGGCCAACCCTGTGCTGGGCTGGGTGACTGGCATGAGCCTGGCCAACCCTGTGCTGTGCTGGGTGACTGGCATGAGCCTGGCCAACCCTGTGCTGTGCTGGGTGACTGGCATGAGCCTGGCCAACCCTGTGCTGTGCTGGGTGACTGGCATGAGCCTGGCCAACCCTGTGCTGGGCTGGGTGACTGGCATGAGCCTGGCCAACCCTGTGCTGGGCTGGGTGACTGGCATGAGCCTGGCCAACCCTGTGCTGTGCTGGGTGACTGGCATGAGCCTGGCCAACCCTGTGCTGTGCTGGGTGACTGGCATGAGCCTGGCCAACCCTGTGCTGTGCTGGGTGACTGGCATGAGCCTGGCCAACCCTGTGCTGTGCTGGGTGACTGGCATGAGCCTGGCCAACCCTGTGCTGTGCTGGGTGACTGGCATGAGCATGGCCAAACCTGTGCTGGGCTGGGTGACTGGCATGAGCCTGGCCAACCCTGTGCTGTGCTGGGTGACTGGTATGAGCCTGGCCAACCCTGTGCTGGGCTGGGTGACTGGCATGAGCCTGGCCAACCCTGTGCTGTGCTGGGTGACTGGCATGAGCCTGGCCAACCCTGTGCTGTGCTAGGTGACTGGCATGAGCCTGGCCAACCCTGTGCTGTGCTGGGTGACTGGCATGAGCCTGGCCAACCCTGTGCTGTGCTGGGTGACTGGCATGAGCCTGGCCAACCCTGTGCTGTGCTGGGTGACTGGCATGAGCCTGGCCAACCCTGTGCTGGGCTGGGTGACTGGCATGAGCCTGGCCAACCCTGTGCTGGGCTGGGTGACTGGCATGAGCCTGGCCAACCCTGTGCTGGGCTGGGTGACGTGCATGAGCCTGGCCAACCCTGTGCTGGGCTGGGTGACTGGCATGAGCCTGGCCAAATATGTAGTATTTAGGGTCTCCCGAGTGGCGCAGCGGTCTAAGGCACTACATTGCAGTGCTAGAGGTGTCACTACAGACCTTGGTTTGATCCCGGGCTGTATCACAACCGTCCATGATCGGGAGTTCCACAGGGCGGTGCACAATTGGCCTAGCGTTCTCCAGGTTAGAGGAGGGTTTGGCCGAGGTAGGCCGTCATTGTAAATAAGAATTTGTTCTTAACTGACTTGTCTAGTTAAATAAAGGATAAATAAATGAAAATAAATTGAGTCTGCTCTGCAAGCAGGGAGGGATGGAGAGAGAGGCGTAGAGAGAGAGACGCAGAGAGGGGGAGGTGTTGGAGTCAGGCCAAAACATGAGCCATTCCTGGGACAGCCTGTGTACGTGTGTCTGCTTCCAAAGAAACACTGCAGGAGTGTTTACCTAACCATGCTAGTCTGAAGCTAGTCCACTAGCTAACCTCTAGACCAAATCACAGGCTAAACAACACTGATAGCAAGCTACAAGGGACTGACTGACTAACTAGCTGACTGACTGACTAACTAGCTGGTTGAGTGACTAACTAGCTGACTAGCTGACTGACTGACTGACTAACTAGCTGACTAACTAACTAGCTGACTGACTAACTAGCTGACTGACTAACTAGCTGACTGACTGACTGACTAATTAGCTGACTGACTGACTGACTGACTGACTGACTAACTAGCTGACTGACTCACTAACTAGCTGACTGACTGACTGACTGACTAACTAACTAGCCGACTGACTGACTGACTGACTTGCTGACTGACTGACTGACTAACTAACTAACTAGCCGACTGACTGACTGACTGACTGACTTGCTGACTGACTGACTGGGTATTATGAACAACTGAGAACAAAATTCTCTTAACACTGCCTGACTGACTGGCTGACTTGCTGACTGACTGACTAACTAACTAGCTGACTGACTGACTAACTAGTTGACTGACTGACTAACTAGTTGACTGACTGACTAACTAGCTGACTGACTAACTACCTGACTGACTGACTGACTAACTAGCTGGCTACCTGACTAACTAGCTAGCTGACTGCCTGACTAACTAGCTGATTGACTAACTAACTAGCTTACTGACTGACTAACTAGCTGACTGACTAACTAGCTGTCTAACTGACTGACTGACTAACTAACTAGCTGACTGACTAACTAGCTGACTGACTGATTGACTAACTAGCTGACTGACTGACTAACTAGCTGACTGACTGACTAACTAGCTGACTGACTGACTAGCTGACTGACTGACTGATTGACTAACTAGCTGACTGACTGACTAACTAGCTGACTGACTGACTAGCTGACTGACTAGCTAACTGACTGACTGACTAACTAGCTGACTGACTGACTAATTGATTAATTGACTAACTAGCTGACTGACTGACTGACTGACTGACTAACTAGATGACAGACTAACTAACTAGCCGACTGCCTGACTGACTGACTAGCTGACTACCTGACTGACTAACTAGCTGACTGACTGACTGACTACCCGACTGACTAACTAGCTGACTGACTGACTGACTAGATGACTGACTAACTAACTAGCAGACTGACTGACTTACTGACTAACTAGCTGACTGACTGACTAACTAGCTGACTGCCTGACTGACTAGCTGACTGCCTGACTGACTAGCTGGCTGACTGACTAGCTGGCTGACTAGCTGGCTGACTGACTAGCTAGCTAGCTAGCTGACTGACTAGCTAGCTAGCTGACTGACTGACTAACTAGCTGACTGACTAACTAGCTGACTAACTAACTAGCTGACTGACTGGCTGCCTGACTGACTAACTAGTTGACTAACTAACTAGCTGACTGACTGCCTGACTGACTAACTAGCTGACTGCCTGCCTGACTTGCTGACTGCCTGACTGACTTGCTGACTGACACATTTTTTTGCTGACTGACTGACTTGCTGACTGACTGACTGAGTAACTAACTAGCTGGCTGGCTGACTGACTTACTGACTAACTAGCTGACTGACTGACTAACTAGCTGACTGTCTGACTGACTAGCTGACTGCCTGACTGACTAGCTGGCTGACTGACTAGCTGGCTGACTGACTGACTGGCTGACTGACTGACTAGCTGGCTGACTGACTGACTAGCTGGCTGACTGACTAGCTGGCTGACTGACTAACTAGCTGACTGACTGACTGACTAACTAGCTGACTGACTGACTAACTAACTAGCTGACTGACTGACTAGCTGACTGACTAGCTGATTGACTAGCTGATTGACTAGCTGACTGACTAGCTGACTGACTAGCTGACTGACTAGCTGACTGACTGACTGACTGACTGACTGACTGACTAACTAACTGCTGTTAATGTATTTGGTAGCGACCGTCGGCTGGCTAGACCACAGTAATACAGCACTGTCTGTTGATACAGTATCGTATGACCACACAAGCCAGGGTCCATAGATCATTATGCCAGGCTGCCTGTGCTACAAACCAATACTACCCAGAGAGTGGACACAATGAAGGCTAATATGAATGGCCGGGAATGGGCCTGCCATGCCAAATAATGTCCCCACTTTTTGGCAGGGGGACACTATTTGGCGTGACAGGCCCTTCCCTGACCACAGCATAATAAGGATTACTATGTGTGTCTCTCACCAGAGTGTGATTAGTGTGTGACCCAAACATCACCCTGTGACCTGGCTGGTGGGATATGATGAGAAATCACTGTATTATTCATGCTTCCAGGCCTGGCTGCTGCTGGTCTGGGTAAGGTAGGGCTTGGGTAAGGTTTGGCTTGGACCTTCGCTTTGGGTTGGCTGGGCTGTTGGTGGGAGAGAAGAGATGGGATTGGTAGGGTAGGGCAGGACTTGGCTGTTGTTGGACAGAGAGGATGCTTTCTGACTTGGCTGGGCAGGGATTGGCAGTTGTTGGACAGAGAGGATACTCTCTGACTTGGCTGGGCAGGGCTTGGCAGTTGTTGGACAGAGAAGATACTCTCTGACTGGACTGGGCAGGGCTGGGTTGGGCAGGACTTGGCTGTTGTTGGACAGAGAGGATACTCTCTGACTGGACTGGGCAGGGCTGGGTGGACAGGACTTGGCTGTTGTTGGACAGAGACGATACTCTCTGACTGGACTGGGCAGGGATTGGTAGGGTAGGGCAGGACAGAGAGGATACTCTCTGACTGGACTGGGCAGGGATTGGTAGGGTAGGGCAGGACAGAGAGGATACTCTCTGATAGGACTGGGCAGGGATTGGTAGGATAGGGCAGGACAGAGAGGATACTCTCTGACTGGACTAGGCAGGGATTGGTAGGGTAGGGCAGGACAGAGAGGATACTCTCTGATAGGACTGGGCAGGGATTGGTAGGATAGGGCAGGACAGAGAGGATACTCTCTGACTGGACTAGGCAGGGATTGGTAGGGTAGGGCAGGACAGAGAGGATACTCTCTGACTGGACTAGGCAGGGATTGGTAGGGCAGGACAGAGAGGATACTCTCTGACTGGACTAGGCAGGGATTGGTAGGGCAGGACAGAGAGGATACTCTCTGACTGGACTGGGCAGGGATTGGTAGGGTAGGGCAGGACAGAGAGGATACTCTCTGACTGGACTAGGCAGGGATTGGTAGGGTAGGGCAGGACAGAGAGGATACTCTCTGACTGGACTAGGCAGGGGTTGGTAGGGTAGGGCAGGACAGAGAGGATACTCTCTGACAGGACTGGGCTGTAAAGTCCCTGGACGCACCATAACTCTTTCCGAGTTGGAAAGTTCCAAGTTTCCTATGACAAGCAGGACCCAGAATGAGGGAGGGAGGGAGATGACAGTGTTTTTAAAACAGCATCCTACTCAGCCAGGTCTGTTAATTAGAACTAAAGCTTGTCTGTAACAGAAACCACTCAGGTCGTTCCGTAACAAGCCTTCTCTTTCACCTGAGGCGTTAGATTGACGTCACCTGAAATCAAAGCTGGGGTGTAGATTTCAAGGATGTGGGGGGCTGGGACAGCTAGATGTCGCTACTAGAGCCACATTACGAGCTGAATGGCTAGTGGTTCAAATGGGTTCAACACCTACTGGAGAACACACTCACACATTGGCTGGTCACCACCACTTATGGTTTTCAATGGTTACTTCTCAAATGGAACCCTATTCCATATAGGCCCTGGCCAAAAGTAGTGCACTATATAGGGAATAGGGCCCTGGCCAAAAGTAGTGCACTATATAGGGAATAGGGTGCCATTTGAGACGCTGACCCATTCAGGTCAATGGAGGGTTGACAGGTTAACGGGGCCTGTTTGAAAGGTCAGAGGTCACCTCTGAGTGACACCTCTTACCCAGCTTACCTGTTTAAGTACCTTTACCTCAGCAACTAGACAGTCAGCTACAGATGGAATTACATCCGATGGAATGGGTTTTATCTGGTTGGTTTGTAGCTAGCTCCTGTCCAATCACCAACCAGTGTTGTCATCTGTCAGTTAAACCTGGGAGTTATAGACAATGAATCTTAACATTTCTATGGTTATATATGCTGATCCAGAGTCAAGACCGGACCTCTAGACATCTCTGGGATTGTCCTGTCCATAGATCCCTTTATCTTAAAATGTTCTTCTTCTGTCTTCTCTGTGTCTGTCTACAGAAGTTCCCGGAGCTGAAGTTCAAGTATGTAGAGGAGGATCAACCTGAAGACTTCTTCATCCCGTACGTGTGGTCCCTGGTCTTTAACTCTGGAGTGGGTCTTCACTGGAGCACGACAAACATACAACTCTTCAGCATGGACTCTGCCTGAGGGAGGGGGTTCACGCTGAGGGAGGGGGTTCACGCTGAGGGAGGGGGTTCACGCTGAGGGAGGGGGTTCACGCTGAGGGAGGGGGTTCACGCTGAGGGGGGGGTTCACGATGAGGGAGGGGGTTCACGCTGAGGGAGGGGGTTCACGCTGAGGGAGGGGGTTCACGCTGAGGGAGGGGGTTCACGCTGAGGGAGGGGGTTCACGCTGAGGGGGGAGGTTCACGCTGAGAGAGGAGGTTCACGCTGAGGGAGGAGGTTCACGCTGAGGGAGGGGGTCACGCTGAGGGAGGGGGTTCACGCTGAGGGAGGGGGTTCACGCTGAGGGAGGGGGTTCACGCTGAGGGAGGGGGTTCACGCTGAGGGAGGGGGTTCACGCTGAGGTGGTGTTTCACGCTGAGGGGGTGTTGACGCTGAGGGTTCACATGTGTGTGTGCGAGTCTGTTTATTTGTGTGTGTGTGTGCGAGTCTGTTTATTTGTGTGTGTGTGTGCGAGTCTGTTTATTTGTGTGTGTTTGTGGGAATCTGTTTATTCGTGTGTGTGTGTGTGTATACCCTGCTTTGGAAGTGCCTCTACCCCCACAGACAAATCCCTGTCTTACTATGGTATGTTGGACAGGACATCTGATACCTGTCCTGCTCTTCAGATAGTCTTTTCTCCTGTGCTTCCACAGCCTGGTTATGTATCACACCATGGTTCTGATGGTGAGCTCAGTGTTGGGTCTGTTTTCACATGGTTCAGCTCCACACCTCAACAGCAGCACTGAATATAAGGGATGATACTCTTGACAGAGACACAGTTTTGATCCTCAGTCTCTATCAGGTTCTCTAACTTTTTTTCCTCCCCTCCAATTGCCCGCGATTTATTTGGGTTAGCTTAAAAAAAACGTATTTATTTTTTAAGTGACGTAGTTATTGGTTTAAGGTTGAAAAAAGTTCAGAGAGAATTTAGAACAGGTCACCTGAGGACAGGTCAGTTGGTGACAGTTGATGACAGTTGGTGACAGCCTAAATGATTCTTGTCTCTGTAGCCTGATCCCAGATCTGATCGTAAACAGATTCTGGGACCAGGCTTTTTGTCTCACTGTCCTCACTCCAGTCTTTACCACGGTAATCAGTTACTTTCAATAGGTTTAAACAAGGGTTCTCGTTTTTCATCAGTTTTCATTTTCAGTCAGTTGACCCAATGTTCTTTTGTGCACAATCATGTTTGTTTATTTGCATGTTTTATTTGATTCATTTTTTTATTAATGTATTTATTTTCATATCTGGATATTTGCCCCACCAAAACAACAACAACATGATAAACAACAACAACATGATAAACAACAACAACATGATAAACATATCCTTGTAAACCTAAATCTAAACGTGTTTTTTTTTACACACTATCTTATTTAGCAGAAGTTATGTAGTTGTCTTAGTGTCAATATAGAACGACAACAACAGCTGACAGTTTTACAAATTCAAAGTTGAATTTAGGAAGCATAATTATTATCTATAGAAAAATAACTCTAAACTGTATAGACTAAGTGTCATGTTTATTTAGTCTCAAAGGGCACCCTATTCTCTAATAGTGCACTACTTTTGACCAGAGCCTTATGCACCCTGGTCAGAAATAGTGCACTATATAGGGAATAGGGTGCCATTTGCGATGAAAGCCCAATCTTGTACAGGTCAGAGAACGCATAAATATTATTTTATAGACATACAAACGCATGTTTGTTGCTTTTGACAAACGTTCAACCATATCAATCTGAAGGGAAGATGTTCCCTAAGGGTGTCCCAAATGGCACCCTATTCCCTATATAGTGCACTACTAGGGCCTATAGGACTCTGGTCAAAAGTAGTGAACTATCTATGCAATAGAGTGCAATTTGGGATGCTTACAAGGTCACTTTGAATATTTTCTGTTCTGCATAAACTGACAAATATATTTAGAATATATTTATGTATGCATCAGCATCAACATGACATGCAAAATAAAACATGATTGAAAGACAACTGCGTGCGAAGTGTTTGTGTGGTTGTGTGGTTGTGTGGTTGACCTCTCCTTTCTGTAGTGTGCACTCATTCACTACGACACGTACATTTAAAACTATTAGATTGGTGAAGGCGTGGACTAGAGGGAGTTTTCATATACCGGTCATTCCCTTTCAAGTCCTAAAAGGGAAGGTAACAAGTGCACACTTCGGGAGAAAGGAGAGACTATTGGGATACACTCATAGATTTCCTCTCTCCTTGTATTAGCTAAGTAATGAGAGTCTTCTCTGTAGTGAATGAGTGAGTGAAGTACTCTTCTTGAAAGCGTTATCTTTGATTTATTTTGGGGTTATGACAGCGGTTTTTATCTGAAGAAGAATGGATTAAAACATAAATCCTGCTGTTTCCATACAAGTCAGTGATTCTGGAACATTCACTCAGGTAAAGACAACTTCTTATGACCTCTTACAATCACCTCCCCTTCACCCATACTCTCTCTCTACTTCAAATGAAATGGTTCTCTTTCCCTGTCTGTAAACTGACACAAATAAATAAATATAAACCTGTTGTAAAATTGATGCACGATTTTCTTTTACTTCTCAGAAAAAGATGGATTGGTAAATGTGTATCTGTGTTTTCCTCTTTCAATGACGATGGAGTGAAGTGGATGAAACCACTTAGGTTGCTGGAGTTAACAGGATGCTGTTTGTATTTGTGCTGTTGAAGGGGATGTCCTCCTTTCCCCTCTTTAGTCTTTTGATTTAATGGCTGGAAAAACATTTTCCTTTCTGAAGAACAATAATAATTGAAGTAATTACATTTTGAAAAATGACCAATTTGACAGGTAACATTTCAACTCCATTTCTGGGTTGGTTGCTGCAAAGCTTGTTAGAGGCAGTACGTACAGTGCTTTCAGAAAGAATTCAGACCCCTTAACTTTTCCACGTTTTGTTACGTTAAAGCCTTATTCTAAAATTGATTAAATTAATTGTTTTCCTCATCAATCTACACACTATACCCCAAAATGACAAATCGAAAACAGGTTTTTATGTACATGTTTTTAACATGTATTAAAAATAAAGAGAAATGGCTTATTTACTTAAGTATTCAGACCCTTTGCTATGAGACTCGAAATTGAGCTCAGGTGAATACTGTTCCCATTTTTCATCCTTGAGATGTTTCTGCAAATTGATTGGAGTCCACTTGTGGTAAATTCAATTGATTGGACAAAAACCAAGCCGTGAGGTTGACAGAATTGTCCGTAGAGCTCAGAGACATGATTGTGTCAAGAAACAGATCTGGGGAAGTGTACCAAAAACGTTCTGCAGCATTGAAGGTCTCAAACAACACATTGGCCTCCATCATTCTTAAATGGAAGAAGTTTGGAACCACCAAGACTTTTCCTAGAGCTGTCCACTCGGCTAAACTGAGCAATCGGGGGAGAAGGGCCTTGGTCAGGGAGGTGACCAAGAACCCAATGGTCACTCTGACAAAGCTCTATAGAGTTCCTCTGTGGAGATGGGAGAACCTTCCAGAAGGACAGCCATCTCTCCAGCACTCTACCAAGCCGGCCTTTGTGGTAGAGTGGCCAGATGGAAGACACTCCTCAGTAAAGGGCACATGACAGCCCGCTTGGAGTTTGCCAAAAGGCACCTAAAAAGACAGACAATGAGAAACAAGATTCTCTGGTCTGATGAAACCAAGATTGAACTCTTTGGCCTGAATGCCAAGTGTCACGTCTGGAGGAAACCTGGCACCATCCCTACGGTGAAGCATGGTGGTGGCAGCATCATGCTGTGGGGATGTTTTTCAGCGGCAGGAACTGGGAGAATAGTCAGACTAAACTATCGAGGCAAAGATGAATAGAGCAAAGTACAGAGAGATCCTTGATGAAAACCTGCTCCAGAGTGCTCAGGACCTCAGAATGGGAGCAAAGGTTCACCTTCCAACAGGACACATTACCCTAAGCACACAACCGAGACAACGCAGGAGTGGCTTCGGGACAAGTCTCTGAATGTCCTTGAGTGGCCCAGTCAGAGCTCGAACTTAAACCCGATCGTACATCTCTGGAGAGACCTGAAAATAGCTGTGCAGAGACGCTCCCCATCCAACCTGACAGAGCTTGAGAGGATCTGCAGAGAAGAATGGGAGAAACTCCCCAAATACAGGTGTGCCAAGCTTGTAGCATCATACCCAGTAAGACTCGAGGCTGTAATCACTGCCAAAGCTGCTTCAACAAAGTACTGAGTAAAGGGTCTGAATTCTGATGTAAATGTGATATTTTCCGGGTTTCCTTTTTATAGGGTGCCTGCCATTTGGCACACTACCCGGTTGACAGCCTTCGACAGGTAACCTAGTGGTTAGAGTGTTGGACTAGTAACTGAAAGGTTGTTAGATCAAATCCCAGAGCTTACAAAGTAAAAATATATCGTTCTGCCCCTGAACAAGGCAGTTAACCCACTGTTCCTAGGCCGTCATTGTAAATAAAAATGTTAAAAGATTTTTTTTTTTACCTTATTTAACTAGACAAGTCAGTTAAGAACAAATTCTTATTTTCAATGACAGCCTAGGAACAGTGGGTTAACTGCCTTGCTCAGGGGCAGAACAACAGATTTTTAACTTATCAGCTCTGGGATTCGATATAGCAACCTTTCGGTTACTAGTGAAACGATCTATTACAGAACATTTACTGTAATGTTCTACACATGTAAATGAGATGTAGAACTGTGTACATAGCACATGTAACTATACATAGAATCTCAAAGCAAGTCTTGTGATGTGAGGAATTCCCCTGTGCGTATTATGGATGCAATTCTGCCTTTAAAAAAAGTGTAATTAACTGTGATATGGTTGGTTAGGGGATGTTTGTGTATGCGATTTCCATTGCATTCCTTCTGTAGTGCTTAGTACATAAAATACTTCTTTAAACAAATCTGTCAGTCGAATGTGCAAGAACATGCAACACTGCTGTGGTGGAAAAAGTACCCAGTTGTCATACGAGTAAAAATAAAGATACCTTAATGGAAAATTACTCAAGTAAAAGTGAGTCACCCAGTAAAATACTACTTGAGTAAAAGTCTAAACGTATTTGGTTTTAAATATACTTAAGTATCAAAAGTAAAAGTATAAATAATTTCAAATTCCTTATTAAGCAAACCAGATGGCCTCATTCTTGTTATTTTTATTTACTGATAGCCAGGGGCACACTCCAACACTCAGACTCCAACACTCAGACTCCAACACTCAGACTCCAACACTCATTTACCAAAAAAAGCATGTGTGTTGAGTGAGTCTGCCAGATCAGAGGCAGTAGGGATGACCAGGGATGTTGTCTTGATAAGTGCGTGAATTGGACCATTCAAAATCTAACAAGTAGCATTCAAGCATTCAAAATCTAACAAGTGGGCTACTTTTGGGTGTCAGGGAAAATGTATGGAGTAAAAAATACATTATTTTGTTTAGGAATGTAGTGAAGTAAAAGTTGTCAAAAATATAAATAGTAATGTAAGTACAGATGACCCCCAAAAAAGACTTTAGTACTTTAAAGTATTTGAACTTAAGTACACCAATGCAACTTTGCAGCCTAGGCCTACCCTTGGTTACCACTTGAGAATGTGGTAACTATGGAATGTCTTTCTTTATTCTCCTTTGCTTGCAGTTTGGTTCTATCTGCTCTGAGATCAAATAATGAATCATCTACTTTTTAATTCAACTTTAAAGTTCGCCTAATTTATTATCACTCTTATCTGTGCAGTTGCTTGACATAAGCGTAGGTCGCCATTCATGTCGCATAAAATATTAATCACATTCTGTGCATGATTGTTCCAGTGGAGTAATCTTGTTTAATTGCTTATGCATGAAACCAGTCCAGTGTGTTAATAAATTACATTACTAAAGGTTATCTACACTTTTCATGGCTGAAATACATTATTATCATGTATTTCCACTTACAACACTGTGCTATCCACTTCCAATGCATGCAAAGTAGGCTACATGCGCGTAATATCAATCATCCTTAATATCTGCTTGATATTATGGATTATCGAAAGTTAAAATATGTTAATAGTTATCTTTTGTATTTCAAACTGAGTTTTGTTGTAAGGAAATTGAGAATATTTGCATATGTATGAATAGAAGGCATAATCCTATAGTAATCAGTAGATTGGATAGGCCTACCTACATTATTTTGTTTTTATCCATTCAAAATGAAAACGACTTGATAAAATACTTCCTGCATGTAGTCTGTGGGAATCCACTTTTTTTCATTACAAACAGAGATAGCTTCAGTTTCCTATAAACTTCTTCTGTTGTGAACAGTGGTGTAAATTACTTCCAGACTACATAAAAAAATGTTTGCGGGCTGCTGCCGGCAGGGTTGGTTGAGCTCGAGCTCTCGTGCGGCGCCAGTGGGGAATCCGGTGGAACAATGAGACTTGAGCCATTGACTAGCGACGGCGCCTCCCATCGCGAACACAACACACATATCCCATCATCATTACCATCATCCATCCCACTGCCCTGCAGCGACGCTCACTGCCTAGCCTGGCTTGACTGGCACCTAAATTAACATAGGACCTGCTGTCTGCAGCTTCCCCACCCCAACTGACCGCTTATCGGACACAATAAGGCTACAGCGGCAGGCATTCTTCAGTTCACTCACAGAGTCAATCAAACCTGTCTGTCCAGCGGCCACCAAGTCAGTTTAAAGGACCAGATGTTATCATTCCTTTTGCTTGAGGTGTGTAACATTGAGCAGGGGACTCAGGGGATGTACCCCTACTAGTCTGTAGACTTTGGGGTGGGGACTCAGGGGAGATAGCTCTACTAGTCTGTAGACTTTAGGGTGGGGACTCAGGGGAGATAGCTCTACTAGTCTGTAGACTTTGGGGTGGGGACTCAGGGGAGATAGCTCTACTAGTCTGTAGACTTTGGGGTGGGGACTCAGGGGAGGTAGCCCTACTAGTCTGTAGACTTTGGGGTGGGGACTCAGGGGAGGTAGCTCTACTAGTCTGTAGACTTTGGGGTGGGGACTCAGGGGAGGTAGCTCTACTAGTCTGTAGACTTTGGGGTGGGGACTCAGGGGAGGTAGCCCTACTAGTCTGTAGACTTTGGGGTGGGGACTCAGGGGAGGTAGCTCTACTAGTCTGTAGACTTTGGGGTGGGGACTCAGGGGAGGTAGCTCTACTAGTCTGTAGACTTTGGGGTGGGGACTCAGGGGAGGTAGCTCTACTAGTCTGTAGACTTTGGGGTGGGGACTCAGGGGAGGTAGCCCTACTAGTCTGTAGACTTTGGGGTGGGGACTCAGGGGAGGTAGCTCTACTAGTCTGTAGAATTTGGGGTGGGGTCTCAGGGGAGGTAGCCCTACTAGTCTGTAGACTTTGGGGTGGGGACTCAGGGGAGATAGCTCTACTAGTCTGTAGACTTTGGGGTGGGGACTCAGGGGAGGTAGCTCTACTAGTCTGTAGACTTTGGGGTGGGGACTCAGGGGAGATAGCTCTACTAGTCTGTAGACTTTGGGGTGGGGACTCAGGGGAGGTAGCTCTACTAGTCTGTAGACTTTGGGGTGGGGACTCAGGGGAGGTAGCCCTACTAGTCTGTAGACTTTGGGGTGGGGACTCAGGGGAGGTAGCTCTACTAGTCTGTAGAATTTGGGGTGGGGTCTCAGGGGAGGTAGCCCTACTAGTCTGTAGACTTTGGGGTGGGGACTCAGGGGAGATAGCTCTACTAGTCTGTAGACTTTGGGGTGGGGACTCAGGGGAGGTAGCCCTACTAGTCTGTAGACTTTGGGGTGGGGACTCGGGGGAGGTAGCCCTACTAGTCTGTAGACCCTACTAGTCTGTAGACTTTGGGGTGGGGACTCAGGGGAGATAGCTCTACTAGTCTGTAGACTTTGGGGTGGGGACTCAGGGGAGGTAGCCCTACTAGTCTACTACTACTCTCACAGTTCTGGACCATTTCCGGAGACCTTCTCCCTTACCTCACCTCGCTCATCAACTCATCCTTGACCGCTGGCTACGTCCCTTCCGTCTTCAAGAGAGCGAGAGTTGCACCCCTTCTGAAAAAACCTACACTCGATCCCTCCGATGTCAACAACTACAGACCAGTATCCCTTCTTTATTTTCTCTCCAAAACTCTTGAACGTGCCGTCCTTGGCCAGCTCTCCTGCTATCTCTCTCAGAATGACCTTCTTGATCCAAATCAGTCAGGTTTCAAGACTAGTCATTCAACTGAGACTGCTCTTCTCTGTGTCACGGAGGCGCTCCGCACTGCTAAAGCTAACTCTCTCTCCTCTGCTCTCATCCTTCTAGACCTATCGGCTGCCTTTGATACTGTGAACCATCAGATCCTCCTCTCCACCCTCTCCGAGCTGGGCATCTCCGGCGCGGCCCACGCTTGGATTGCGTCCTACCTGACAGGTCGCTCCTACCAGGTGGCGTGGCGAGAATCTGTCTCCACACCACGTGCTCTCACCACTGGTGTCCCCCAGGGCTCTGTTCTAGGCCCTCTCCTATTCTCGCTATACACCAAGTCACTTGGCTCTGTCATATCCTCACATGGTCTCTCCTATCATTGCTATGCAGACAACACACAATTAATCTTCTCCTTTCCCCCCTCTGATAACCAGGTGGTGAATCGCATCTCTGCATGTCTGGCAGACATATCAGTGTGGATGACGGATCACCACCTCAAGCTGAACCTCGACAAGACGGAGCTGCTCTTCCTCCCGGGGAAGGACTGCCCGTTCCATGATCTCGCCATCACGGTTGACAACTCCATTGTGTCCTCCTCCCAGAGTGCTAAGAACCTTGGCGTGATCCTGGACAACACCCTGTCGTTCTCAACTAACATCAAGGCGGTGACCCGTTCCTGTAGGTTCATGCTCTACAACATTCGCAGAGTACGACCCTGCCTCACGCAGGAAGCGGCGCAGGTCCTAATCCAGGCACTTGTCATCTCCCGTCTGGATTACTGCAACTCGCTGTTGGCTGGGCTCCCTGCCTGTGCCATTAAACCCCTACAACTCATCCAGAACGCCGCAGCCCGTCTGGTGTTCAACTTTCCCAAGTTCTCTCACGTCACCCCGCGACTTTGGGGTGGGGACTCAGGGGAGGTAGCTCTACTAGTCTGTAGACTTTGGGGTGGGGACTCAGGGGAGGTAGCCCTACTAGTCTGTAGACTTTGGGGTGGGGACTCAGGGGAGATAGCTCTATTAGTCTGTAGACTTTGGGGTGGGGACTCTGGGGAGGTAGCTCTACTAGTCTGTAGACTTTGGGGAGGAGACTCAGGGAAGGTTGCCTGCTAGTCTTCTCTACTCCCCACACCTTATAAAGCCCATTTCTCAAAGCATTTTCTTTAAATGAATGACATTCAAACCTTCTGGTGAATTTGTACAAGGCCTATTTAGTTTACCTCTGAAAGAAATGCATGAATTAAGCTACATATTATCATGCATAAATGTATCAGTATTTCAAAAATGGCCAGTGAAAGTTTACATTTTCCCATGCAGCACAATAACATAAATAATATGCCTGTAAACCCCATAGTTAATGGGCAAGGAAACCTCTCTCAACCGGTGCTCCAATCCATACGGTTAACCAGTGTTAATGGCGACTTGGAGGTAGGCTACTCAGACAGACTGAGATGAGGCTACAGTGTCACTAATCTACTGTACTGATTGGCACCAGTCGCCAGTCTCTGACGTAAACAGAGTCGACATCGACAACATAGAGATCCTATTAAATTGACTAATTCTATGGTCCACAACCCAACTGTTTGGAATGATCAAAGCAAAAAGTGTTGTACGACAGCCGTGAACTTGTCTGTGATGAGTAATGTAAAGCCTAATAAACAATGTTTATTAAACATGTAGGCAACCTACATCAGAATCCCTTTTATTGGCTAAGTACACATACCCAGAATTTTTGTTGTTGATCCGGTGCAGCTTACAATAGACAACTTTTAGAGACCGAAACAGACAGAGGAATTTACACTAGGTTACATCCTGTACATTACATACATCAATGGGTTTCACAGGGTAATAACTTTCTTTGACCAGAGGGAGGCAATAGTTTGTTGAGCTCATTCATGGGAAAAAGGTTCAGAGACATGCAACTAGGTTATTCAACATCAAAGGGAAACATTATATAAATATCCCAATAATAACAATAACAGTAATGATAATAATGTGGATGTAATGATGTTATTATTATAATATCAACACTTATTATAATTAGGCATTTTTTATTTTTTTTTGTTACTATTATTATTATCAGTAATTTTGTTGTTATTATTGTCAGTAAGGTTATTGTTATTGTTATCAGTCATGGTATTATTGTTATCAGTAATGTTATTGTTATTATTGTCAGTAATGTTATTGTTGTTATTATCAGTAATGGTATTGTTATTATTATTATTATTATTACTATCAGTAATGTTGTTATTATTATCAGTAATGTTATTGTTATTATTATCAGTAATGTTATTGTTATTATTATCAGTAATGTTGTTGTTGTTGTTATCAGTAATGTTATTGTTCTTATTATTATTATCAGTAATGTTATTGTTATTATTATTATCAGTACTGTTATTGTTATTATTATTATTAGCCGACTATTATGATCAACGTAAATCATAGTTATTTGTATTTAGGCCTACTTCATTAATGTGATCATATGGCGCAAAATAAATATAAAGTAAAACAAACGTTTTGTCAAATATTACCGAGAGAGAGACCGAGAAGGTGTTTCATTTCTACAGTAAATAGCCATTCTAGCGCCATGTTTGATTTCCCACACGATCTTTTCGCATTATTTACAACGTTTTTCTTTTGTAATTTTTGGAAAATGTAACTTTCCTACCAAACGATGTCTCTGTATGTAGCAGCCTAAGCTACTTGATCTCTTGTTTGCGCAACACAATCACTTTTTTCAAGCGACAGGGTGTCTAGACACCCACGTGACGGGGCGCGCCAATGCGCACTGGAGACTCAGAGCTCAGAGAGTTAGAAAGAGATAGCGAGCAAGAGAAGGCAAGGGCACTTCAACTATTCGCGTCATTCGCAGACGTTTTCTGAAGATCGCATCACTTCTTTGTCGCCACTCAAATCGCTTTATTCCTTAGTCTACGGAAACCTCATTCAATAAGTGTCTGGATTAATTTATAAAGGGCTATTTCGACATATAATTCTGGTACAACGGACGGTAGACGGGGACTCTGTGCGACTACCCTACTAAGGCAGATTTCTGTCTGGCACTAAAGCGGCTCCAGTTTTGGATTTGCTACCTAGTTTTGGATCTGTTTAGGGGATCCTTTCGTCCTCTTGTAACGTCTAAATCTATATTGAAGATCTCATCATGTGCAGACAGATATGACATTTAGAAGATAAAGGATAAAACGTAGACAACAGCCTGTGTTAAAGCCTTTTTGCTGTCGGATCAAGGAATGTGTGGATTATTTTTTTTCTAATGAAAACTGGACAGCTTCGTTTTTTTTCTCATGGATATATAACCTAATTCTAGTATATAACTAGGCAATTTATCTGCTCCAAATTACACAGAAACCCAACTCGTAACCATATGCGTAAAATATCATCTGTTACAATGTTTATCTTTCTACATGGGCTACTGAATGAACGGAACGAATGAAGCATTTCATGTTCACAGTAGTTCAACGTTGTAACAAATTCTTTATGCTGCTATTTTGTATTCTAGATGCTCAACGTTCTTACATTGAAAAAGGTTTATATTTCGATATAGCTGCATTTTAGTCGGACCATTATAGGTTTATAATTCCGTTAAGGTGATGGTTCATTTCTCCTTACAGAGAAGGTTACTATCACGACTGGAGCCTTGATTTTTTTTTGCGGGGTTTATTTTTTTATTTTTATTAAAGACTGGCGTATGCTACAGATTTTCTTGCCTTCTCCAACTCCCAGTTTCTCCATACTATTATCTCAGGCTGCTTGTCATTGCCTGTACACGGATCCCGGAATCTTCATGATTTGCGTACATCATGCTCGTTTTTTAGCCGGGAAACCCTCTTTTCGTCCCGCATGTTTAGGACCAAACGAACTGGGCTCGTCCGGCGACTCTGGAGGAGCCGTGCGCCGGTCGAGGGCGACGGGGATGCGGATACACGAACGCATGGATCCGGGGGTTGCTGTATGGGTAAATCGACGAAGGTTGCAGGAAAAACTAGCGCCGGAACGGATGCTGAATTGAAAGCCCTGACCCACTCGACACTGAAACAAATAAAAGAGAAACAATTAGAGTGGCTCTTGCAAGCGGTCGAGTCAAAGGGGGGTGCGCGGAGCCCCTGCCTGCTCCTACCCAGCAAAGTGGACACCAAACTGGGTCAGCAGTCTTATTCCCTCCCCTTGCTGCTCTACAAAGTGTTTCGGTGGCCGGACCTCATGGATTGCTCGGAATTAAAAAGGCTATCTTGCTGTGAATCCTATGGGGAAATTAACCCAGAACTCGTTTGCTGCAATCCGCACCACATGAGCAGGCTTTGTGAACTCGGTAAGTTATTTCTAATTTTTTTAAACCAAAGATTATAACGTGAAAAATAAATCGAAATCAGCAATTGCACTGTTTAATATTGTGTGTGGGTAAATTGATTGGCATGTAAACTTTCCCAGGCACAATTACCGGTTGTGTCAATTGCAACGCTATAGGTCAGACTTGGTTGGTATGACGTTTTAGCAGCACAACGGTTAGCATAATCACTATTTCCTTAAGGTTAGATGTATAATTATTCTATCTAGGATATGGGAAATGATTCAACATTTGCTTTAAAGGGCCCCTCACAAATCCAAACAGTTGCTATTATATTATGGCCTTATTATTTATAGTAAGCGGTAGACGTATTTAATGGTGTGGCCAAGCTTCTTTTTTAACTATGAAAGTCAGTTCATTAAGAACAAAGTATTATTTACAATGACGGCCTATGAACCGCGGGATAATTGCCTTGTTCAGGGCCAGATTGACAGACTTTTAGCTTGTCCGTTTAGGGATTCGATCTAGCAACCTTTCAGGTTATTGACCCAACGCGCTAACCACTAGGTTACCTACTGCCCCTAGTTTGGCCTACTTATTGTTTTTAGTTATAGATTTGTTTGCTTTTATATTTAAAAAAAAATCTAAACTGCAGAGGGGATCTTGCTCTTATTTTGTAGGTTGCCTATACCATTATCTTCTGTAGAATGGATGTATTAAACCCCTCAAATCTAGATGTGGAGTATTCGAACAAGGATGGCTTCAAACATTTATAGGAAGTAGTCAGGGGTGCGTTTTGTCACATGAAAGTACATTTATTTGATGGAACGTGACCATATTTTCATGTAAGGCTACTTGTAATAACAAAGAAGATGCACAATATTCAACTATTTAAAATTTCCTATCCTTGACCTCGATGTATCTTGTTGTATTTGACAGTCAGTCTGGACCAAGTTAGTTTGCTTGCAGCCAGGCAGCGATTCCGATTGGAGTGTCCTGTTCTGGTGTGAGCAAAGAGGCCCGTATCTCCCACAGCCTGAGTCGGAGCCTAGTCAGATAGCCGCCTAGAGGCTGGCGCCAGCCGGCCCTTGTTTATCTCTTCGTCAGATATCAAGGCAATCGCCGCATGGCTGCCTCGCTGCCTGCCCTGCCTCCAACCCCCACTGATAATACAAACAGTTTTCCAAAAAGAATGCCAACTGTTATCATACGTTTCATCTTTCCCTGGACGCTTTTTCTCATGCTCTGTTTTGCTCTGTCTTTTCTTTCTCTCTTCTGTCTATTTCTTTCTTTTCATTTCAGAGTCCCCCCCCCCTCCTTATTCCCGATATCCAATGGACTTTCTTAAACCACCCGGTGAGTTTATTTTTAATTTTTCTCATGAATGTTAAGGTTTTTGTGGTTTGTATTTTTTCAGCATATGATTTTCCACGGTCATACACTTAAAATCAATACAAGTTCATATATATATATATATTTATAGTTATGTACCATTTGTGAAAAATATAACTGTATATTATAAAGTTTATAACAATGTTATTACAACAAAGTTTATATCAACATTATTACAACAACACTACACTTTTGCCTGGTAATTTCTAAATACTTCTGTGAGGATATGGAAATGTTCTGTTAGATTTATGGTGCTAGTCAGACTGAGAGAGGGCTGTCTGGGCAGCGCCAGGGCCGACCAGGGCCCTTTAATAGAATGGCGGGTAGCCAAGGCCAGGGCCCATTCCAGGCTGGCACCAGCTCTGCAGTGGTTGTCTGTCTGCACAAACTTTTGGCCGGAGGGGGTGACCTAGCAGGACAGATAAACAGTATTGGCACCAGAGGAGAGAGAGGAGACACACACAGGGAGGTAACATATACACACACATGCAGGACACACGTACGCAAGTGCCAGTGTGTGTGTGTGTGTGATTGTGTGTGTGTGTGTGTGTGTGTGTGTGTGTGTGTGTGTGTGTGTGTGTGTGTGTGTGTGTGTGTGTGTGTGTGTGTGTGTGTGTGTGTGAAGGGGTGGTGCCGTCTGCAGGGAGGGGAGAGAGCTTATGGGAAATGTGGATCACAAACACAAGGGGAAAAACAGAAAGATTTATGGAGCCATGTTTTATCTGTTGAATGAATCTGACTGTAGATTATGGCTGAGGGTTTGGGAGTGTCACACTGCTGTGTGTGTGTGTTCATGTGCGTAGAGCTTTTGTGTGTCCATGCAGGCCTGTCATTAGGTCTGTGAGCCATTTTTAGAAGGAAGTCTATTATCTCAAATATATATATATATAGCAGTATTTGTCTGCCAAAAAGGGAAGTTGGAAGATTAAACTGCTGTGTTTGCAGCTATAGCCAATCATGAGACTCATCCAAGTCTCTAATATGGGCAGATAGATGTTTATTTTGTTTATTTAACTAGGCAAGTCAGTTAAGAACAAATTCTTATTTACAACGGCAGCCAACCGGGGAACAGTGGGTTAACTGCCTTGTTCAGGGGCTGAACAACAGATTTTTACCTTGTCAACTCGGGGATTCAATCTAGCAACCTTTCGGTTAGTGGCCCAATGCTCTAACCACCAGGCTACCTGCCGCCCCTGTCATGTCTATGTTAAACTTTAGATACATATGATACATGGTGATCATCATTTTAGTGGCACAGCGGTCTAAGGCACCGCATCTCGGTGTTAGAGGCGTCACTACAGACACCCTGGTTCGAATCCAGGCTATATCACAACCGGCCATGATTGGGAGTCCCATAGGGTGGTGCACAATTGTCCCAGCGTCGTCCGGGTTTGGCCGGTGTAGGCCGTCATTGTAAATAAGAATTTGTTCTTAACTGACTTGCCTAGTTAAATAAAGGTAACATAAAAATACAAAAATATCATAATTGAATAGATAGTGAATGAAGAGAAGAGGGGAAGTTAAGCGAGGACCAGCTACTGAAGTCTGTTGCAGTGTTTCGATGGCGGCTGTGAGTCACTCCTTTATGAATCAGACAGTTTTGGGGTTTCCTGCATGACTTTGACCAGACCGCACAGAGAGAACGTCCCCTATTTCCTGTATAGTGCACTACTTTTGACTTTGCCTTTTTCAAAAAATAGTGAACTATATAGGGAATAGGGTGGAATTTGTGACAGGCCTAACGTCCCAGGGACTTCACCGCTGGGTCTAGCTGGGTAGGATGACATGGTTAGGGAGGCAGCTTCCTGCGAGGCTAGCTGGGTAGGATGACATGGTTAGGGAGGCAGCTTCCTGCGAGGCTAGCTGGGTAGGATGACAGGGTTAGGGAGGCAGCTTCCTGCGAGGCTAGCTGGGTAGGATGACAGGGTTAGGGAGGCAGCTTCCTGCGAGGCTAGCTGGTTAGGATGACAGGGTTAGGGAGGCAGCTTCCTGCGAGGCTAGCTGGGTAGGATGACAGGGTTAGGGAGGCAGCTTCCTGCGAGGCTAGCTGGTTAGGATGACAGGGTTAGGGAGGCAGCTTCCTGCGAGGCTAGCTGGTTAGGATGACAGGGTTAGGGAGGCAGCTTCCTGCGAGGCTAGCTGGTTAGGATGACAGGGTTAGGGAGGCAGCTTCACTAATGTCTACTACACTTCAACTGGTCTTTTTGGAGTGCCGCTTCCACTGAGTGATGTGAACGAATGAGTCAAGTCCCAGCTCGCATGCTCACACACACACACACACACACACACACACACACACACACACACACACACACACACACACTCTCTCTCTAGTCTCTCCTCTGGCCGTGGTGAGGTGGAAAGAAGAAAGAGAGATGGAGGAAGACACAGAGAGAGGGAGGGAGATGGAGTGAGAGAGGGAAGAAAAACGAGGAGAGAGAGGGAGGAAAGGAAGATAGACAGAAGGAGGAAAAGCCCAGAGCAGAGTTCCCCCCTAGAGCAGAGAAGGAGAACGTATATTTAATTGAACAGAGGGAAAGAAAGGAGAAAGTATATTTCATTGAACAGAGGGAGAGAAAGTATATTTCATTGAACAGAGGGAAAGAAAGGAGAAAGTATATTTCATTGAACAGAGGGGAAGAAAGGAGAAAGTATATTTCATTAAACAGAGGGAAAGAAAGGAGAAAGTATATTTCATTGAACAGAGGGGAAGAAAGGAGAAAGTATATTTCATTAAACAGAGGGAAAGAAAGGAGAAAGTATATTTCATTGAACAGAGGGGAAGAAAGGAGAAAGTATATTTCATTGAACAGAGGGAAAGAAAGGAGAAAGTATATTTCATTGAACAGAGGGGAAGAAAGGAGAAAGTATATTTCATTGAACAGAGGGGAAGAAAGGAGAAAGTATATTTCATTGAACAGAGGGGAAGAAAGGAGAAAGTATATTTCATTGAACAGAGGGGAAGAAAGGAGAAAGTATATTTCATTGAACAGAGGGGAAGAAAGGAGAAAGTATATTTCATTGAACAGAGGGGAAGAAAGGAGAAAGTATATTTCATTGAACAGAGGGGAAGAAAGGAGAAAGTATATTTCATTGAACAGAGGGGAAGAAAGGAGAAAGTATATTTCATTGAACAGAGGGGAAGAAAGGAGAAAGTATATTTCATTGAACAGAGGGGAAGAAAGGAGAAAGTATATTTCATTGAACAGAGGGGAAGAAAGGAGAAAGTATATTTCATTGAACAGAGGGGAAGAAAGGAGAAAGTATATTTCATTGAACAGAGGGGAAGAAAGGAGAAAGTATATTTCATTGAACAGAGGGGAAGAAAGGAGAAAGTATATTTCATTGAACAGAGGGGAAGAAAGGAGAAAGTATATTTCATTGAACAGAGGGGAAGAAAGGAGAAAGTATATTTCATTGAACAGAGGGGAAGAAAGGAGAAAGTATATTTCATTGAACAGAGGGGAAGAAAGGAGAAAGTATATTTCATTGAACAGAGGGGAAGAAAGGAGAAAGTATATTTCATTGAACAGAGGGGAAGAAAGGAGAAAGTATATTTCATTGAACAGAGGGGAAGAAAGGAGAAAGTATATTTCATTGAACAGAGGGGAAGAAAGGAGAAAGTATATTTCATTAAACAGAGGGGAAGAAAGGAGAAAGTATATTTCATTGAACAGAGGGGAAGAAAGGAGAAAGTATATTTCATTGACCAGAGGGGAAGAAAGGAGAAAGTATATTTCATTGAACAGAGGGGAAGAAAGGAGAAAGTATATTTCATTGAACAGAGGGGAAGAAAGGAGAAAGTATATTTCATTGAACAGAGGGGAAGAAAGGAGAAAGTATATTTCATTGAACAGAGGGGAAGAAAGGAGAAAGTATATTTCATTGAACAGAGGGGAAGAAAGGAGAAAGTATATTTCATTGAACAGAGGGGAAGAAAGGAGAAAGTATATTTCATTGAACAGAGGGGAAGAAAGGAGAAAGTATATTTCATTGAACAGAGGGGAAGAAAGGAGAAAGTATATTTCATTGAACAGAGGGGAAGAAAGGAGAAAGTATATTTCATTGAACAGAGGGGAAGAAAGGAGAAAGTATATTTCATTGAACAGAGGGGAAGAAAGGAGAAAGTATATTTCATTGAACAGAGGGGAAGAAAGGAGAAAGTATATTTCATTGAACAGAGGGGAAGAAAGGAGAAAGTATATTTCATTGAACAGAGGGGAAGAAAGAAAAAAGTATATTTCATTGAACAGAGGGGAAGAAAGGAGAGGAAGCCATGTGCCGCTGGGATTCTTGGAGGGTTCAGTCTAAGACAATAGAGACTAGAGAGAGGACAGATATTAATAGGACAATGGAGGGGAGTGTGGCTGGGCTGCAGAGGGAGATTCACACACACAGAGGAGACGAGTCAGACTATATAGAACTAGAGGAGAGGAGTCAGACTATATAGAACTAGAGGAGAGGAGTCAGACTATATAGAACTAGAGGAGAGGAGTCAGACTCTATAGAACTAGAGGAGAGGGGTCAGACTCTATAGAACTAGAGGAGACGAGTCAGACTCTATAGAACTAGAGGAGAGGAGTCAGACTATATAGAACTAGAGGAGAGGAGTCAGACTATATAGAACTAGAGGAGAGGAGTCAGACTCTATAGAACTAGAGGAGAGGAGTCAGACTATATAGAACTAGAGGAGAGGGGTCAGACTCTATAGAACTAGAGGAGAGGAGTCAGACTATATAGAACTAGAGGAGAGGGGTCAGACTATATAGAACTAGAGGAGAGGAGTCAGACTCTATAGAACTAGAGGAGAGGAGTCAGACTCTATAGAACTAGAGGAGAGGAGTCAGACTCTATAGAACTAGAGGAGAGGAGTCAGACTATATAGAACTAGAGGAGAGGAGTCAGACTCTATAGAACTAGAGGAGAGGAGTCAGACTCTATAGAACTAGAGGAGAGGGGTCAGTCATGAACTGAGGAGAGAGTCAGACTCTATAGAACTAGAGGAGAGGAGTCAGACTATATAGAACTAGAGGAGAGGAGTCAGACTATATAGAACTAGAGGAGAGGAGTCAGACTCTATAGAACTAGAGGAGAGGAGTCAGACTATATAGAACTAGAGGAGAGGAGGTCAGACTATATAGAACTAGAGGAGAGGAGTCAGACTCTATAGAACTAGAGGAGAGGAGTCAGACTCTATAGAACTAGAGGAGAGGAGTCAGACTCTATAGAACTAGAGGAGAGGAGTCAGACTCTATAGAACTAGAGGAGAGGAGTCAGACTCTATAGAACTAGAGGAGAGGAGTCAGACTATATAGAACTAGAGGAGAGGAGTCAGACTATATAGAACTAGAGGAGAGGAGTCAGACTCTATAGAACTAGAGGAGAGGAGTCAGACTCTAGAACTAGAGGAGAGGAGTCAGACTGTATAGAACTAGAGGAGAGGAGTCAGACTATATAGAACTAGAGGAGAGGAGTCAGACTATATAGAACTAGAGGAGAGGAGTCAGACTATATAGAACTAGAGGAGACGAGTCAGACTATCATAGAACTAGAGGAGAGGAAAGTCAGAAACTATATAGAACTAGAGGAGAGGAGTCAGACTATGAACTAGAGGAGACGAGTCTGACTGTCATAGAACTAGAGGAGTCAGACTATATAGAACTAGAGGAGAGGAGTCAGACTATCATAGAACTAGAGGAGAGGAGTCAGACTATATAGAACTAGAGGAGACGAGTCAGACTATATAGAACTAGAGGAGACGAGTCAGACTATATAGAACTAGAGGAGAAGAGAGGAGTCAGTACTATATCATTGAACTAGAGGAGGTAGACTATATAGAACTAGAGGAGAGGAGTCAGACTATCATAGAACTAGAGGGGAAGAAAGGAGTCAGTACTATTTCATAGAACTAGAGGGGAAGAATAGGAGAAAGTATATTTCATTGAACTAGAGGGGAAGAAAGGAGAAAGTATATTTCATTGAACTAGAGGGAGAAGAAAGGCAGAAAGTATATTTCATTGAACTAGAGGGGAAGAAAGGAGCAAAGTATATTTCATTGAACTAGAGGAGGAAGAATAGGAGAACTAGTAGTATTGTCATTGAACTAGAGGGGAACGAAAGGAGAGAAGTCATATTTCATTGAACTAGAGGGGAAGAAGGAGTCAGACTATATATGAACTAGAGGGGAAGAAAGGAGAAGAGTATATTTCATTGAACTAGAGGGGAAGAAAGGCAGAAAGTATATTTCATTGAACAGAGGAGTCAGACTATATAGAACTAGAGGAGAGGAGTCAGACTATATAGAACTAGAGGAGAGGAGTCAGACTATATAGAACTAGAGGGGAAGAAAGGAGAAAGTACTATATCATTGAACTAGAGGAAGAGGAGTCAGACTATATAGAACTAGAGGAGAGAAGTATATAGCGAGAGAAGTCAGACTATATAGAACTAGAGGAGTCAGACTATATAGAACTAGAGGAGACGAGTCAGACTATATAGAACTAGAGGAGAGGAGTCAGACTATATAGAACTAGAGGAGAGGAGTCAGACTATATAGAACTAGAGGAGACGAGTCAGACTATCATAGAACTAGAGGAGACGAAAGTCAGACAGTATATTAGAACTAGAGGAGAGGAGTCAGACTATATAGAACTAGAGGAGAGGAGTCAGACTCTATAGAACTAGAGGAGAGGGGTCAGACTCTATAGAACTAGAGGAGACGAGTCAGACTCTATAGAACTAGAGGAGAGGAGTCAGACTATATAGAACTAGAGGAGAGGAGTCTGACTATATAGAACTAGAGGAGAGGAGTCAGACTCTATAGAACTAGAGGAGAGGAGTCAGACTATATAGAACTAGAGGAGAGGGGTCAGACTATATAGAACTAGAGGAGAGGAGTCAGACTCTATAGAACTAGAGGAGAGGAGTCAGACTCTATAGAACTAGAGGAGAGGAGTCAGACTCTATAGAACTAGAGGAGAGGAGTCAGACTATATAGAACTAGAGGAGAGGAGTCAGACTCTATAGAACTAGAGGAGAGGAGTCAGACTCTAGAACTAGAGGAGAGGAGTCAGACTGTCATAGAACTAGAGGAGAGGAGTCAGTACTATTATAGAACTAGAGGAGAGGAAGTCAGAACGTATATAGAACTAGAGGAGAGGAGTCAGACTATATAGAACTAGAGGAGACGAGTCAGACTATATAGAACTAGAGGGGAAGAAAGGAGTCAGTACTATATAGAACTAGAGGAGAGGAGTCAGACTCTATAGAACTAGAGGAGAGGGGTCAGACTCTATAGAACTAGAGGAGAGGAGTCAGACTCTAGAACTAGAGGAGAGGAGTCAGACTGTATAGAACTAGAGGAGAGGAGTCAGACTATATAGAACTAGAGGAGAGGAGTCAGACTATATAGAACTAGAGGAGAGGAGTCAGACTATATAGAACTAGAGGAGAGGAGTCAGACTATATAGAACTAGAGGAGACGAGTCAGACTATATAGAACTAGAGGAGACGAGTCAGACTCTATAGAACTAGAGGAGAGGAGTCAGACTATATAGAACTAGAGGAGAGGAGTCAGACTATATAGAACTAGAGGAGAGGAGTCAGACTCTATAGAACTAGAGGAGAGGAGTCAGACTATATAGAACTAGAGGAGAGGGGTCAGACTATATAGAACTAGAGGAGAGGAGTCAGACTCTATAGAACTAGAGGAGAGGAGTCAGACTCTATAGAACTAGAGGAGAGGAGTCAGACTCTATAGAACTAGAGGAGAGGAGTCAGACTATATAGAACTAGAGGAGAGGAGTCAGACTCTATAGAACTAGAGGAGAGGAGTCAGACTCTAGAACTAGAGGAGAGGAGTCAGACTGTATAGAACTAGAGGAGAGGAGTCAGACTATATAGAACTAGAGGAGAGGAGTCAGACTATATAGAACTAGAGGAGAGGAGTCAGACTATATAGAACTAGAGGAGAGGAGTCAGACTATATAGAACTAGAGGAGACGAGTCAGACTATATAGAACTAGAGGAGAGGAGTCAGACTATATAGAACTAGAGGAGAGGAGTCAGACTATATAGAACTAGAGGAGACGAGTCTGACTGTATAGAACTAGAGGAGTCAGACTATATAGAACTAGAGGAGAGGAGTCAGACTATATAGAACTAGAGGAGAGGAGTCAGACTATATAGAACTAGAGGAGACGAGTCAGACTATATAGAACTAGAGGAGACGAGTCAGACTATATAGAACTAGAGGAGAGGGGTCAGACTATATAGAACAAGAGGAGGTAGACTATATAGAACTAGAGGAGAGGAGTCAGACTATATAGAACTAGAGGAGACAAGTCAGACTATATAGAACTAGAGGAGAGGTGTCAGACTATATAGAACTAGAGGAGAGGAGTCAGACTCTATAGAACTAGAGGAGAGGGGTCAGACTCTATAGAACTAGAGGAGACGAGTCAGACTCTATAGAACTAGAGGAGAGGAGTCAGACTATATAGAACTAGAGGAGAGGAGTCAGACTATATAGAACTAGAGGAGAGGAGTCAGACTCTATAGAACTAGAGGAGAGGAGTCAGACTATATAGAACTAGAGGAGAGGGGTCAGACTATATAGAACTAGAGGAGAGGAGTCAGACTCTATAGAACTAGAGGAGAGGAGTCAGACTCTATAGAACTAGAGGAGAGGAGTCAGACTCTATAGAACTAGAGGAGAGGAGTCAGACTATATAGAACTAGAGGAGAGGAGTCAGACTCTATAGAACTAGAGGAGAGGAGTCAGACTCTAGAACTAGAGGAGAGGAGTCAGACTGTATAGAACTAGAGGAGAGGAGTCAGACTATATAGAACTAGAGGAGAGGAGTCAGACTATATAGAACTAGAGGAGAGGAGTCAGACTATATAGAACTAGAGGAGAGGAGTCAGACTATATAGAACTAGAGGAGACGAGTCAGACTATATAGAACTAGAGGAGAGGAGTCAGACTATATAGAACTAGAGGAGAGGAGTCAGACTATATAGAACTAGAGGAGACGAGTCTGACTGTATAGAACTAGAGGAGTCAGACTATATAGAACTAGAGGAGAGGAGTCAGACTATATAGAACTAGAGGAGAGGAGTCAGACTATATAGAACTAGAGGAGACGAGTCAGACTATATAGAACTAGAGGAGACGAGTCAGACTATATAGAACTAGAGGAGAGGGGGTCAGACTATATAGAACTAGAGGAGGTAGACTATATAGAACTAGAGGAGAGGAGTCAGACTATATAGAACTAGAGGAGACGAGTCAGACTATATAGAACTAGAGGAGAGGAGTCAGACTGTATAGAACTAGAGGAGAGGAGTCAGACTATATAGAACTAGAGGAGAGGAGTCAGACTATATAGAACTAGAGGAGACGAGTCAGACTGTATAGAACTAGAGGAGAGGAGTCAGACTATATAGAACTAGAGGAGAGGAGTCAGACTATATAGAACTAGAGGAGACGAGTCAGACTCTATAGAACTAGAGGAGAGGAGTCAGACTATATAGAACTAGAGGAGAGGGGTCAGACTATATAGAACTAGAGGAGAGGAGTCAGACTATATAGAACTAGAGGAGAGGAGTCAGACTATATAGAACTAGAGGAGTCAGACTATATAGAACTAGAGGAGTCAGACTATATAGAACTAGAGGAGAGGAGTCAGACTATATAGAACTAGAGGAGTCAGACTATATAGAACTAGAGGAGTCAGACTATATAGAACTAGAGGAGTCAGACTATATAGAACTAGAGGAGTCAGACTATATAGAACTAGAGGAGAGGAGTCAGACTATATAGAACTAGAGGAGTCAGACTATATAGAACTAGAGGAGTCAGACTATATAGAACTAGAGGAGACGAGTCAGACTATATAGAACTAGAGGAGAGGAGTCAGACTATATAGAACTAGAGGAGAGGAGTCAGACTATATAGAACTAGAGGAGACGAGTCAGACTATATAGAACTAGAGGAGTCAGACTATATAGAACTAGAGGAGAGGAGTCAGACTATATAGAACTAGAGGAGAGGAGTCAGACTATATAGAACTAGAGGAGAGGAGTCAGACTATATAGAACTAGAGGAGAGGAGTCAGACTATATAGAACTAGAGGAGTCAGACTATATAGAACTAGAGGAGACGAGTCAGACTATATAGAACTAGAGGAGAGGAGTCAGACTATATAGAACTAGAGGAGAGGAGTCAGACTATATAGAACTAGAGGAGACGAGTCAGACTATATAGAACTAGAGGAGACGAGTCAGACTATATAGAACTAGAGGAGAGGAGTCAGACTATATAGAACTAGAGGAGAGGAGTCAGACTATATAGAACTAGAGGAGAGGAGTCAGACTCTATAGAACTAGAGGAGAGGAGTCAGACTATATAGAACTAGAGGAGAGGAGTCAGACTATATAGAACTAGAGGAGAGGAGTCAGACTATATAGAACTAGAGGAGAGGAGTCAGACTGTATAGAACTAGAGGAGACGAGTCTGACTATATAGAACTAGAGGAGAGGAGTCAGACTATATAGAACTAGAGGAGAGGAGTCAGACTATATAGAACTAGAGGAGACGAGTCAGACTATATAGAACTAGAGGAGAGGAGTCAGACTCTATAGAACTAGAGGAGAGGAGTCAGACTATATAGAACTAGAGGAGAGGAGTCAGACTATATAGAACTAGAGGAGACGAGTCAGACTATATAGAACTAGAGGAGTCAGACTATATAGAACTAGAGGAGTCAGACTATATAGAACTAGAGGAGAGGAGTCAGACTATATAGAACTAGAGGAGTCAGACTATATAGAACTAGAGGAGTCAGACTATATAGAACTAGAGGAGTCAGACTATATAGAACTAGAGGAGTCAGACTATATAGAACTAGAGGAGAGGAGTCAGACTATATAGAACTAGAGGAGTCAGACTATATAGAACTAGAGGAGTCAGACTATATAGAACTAGAGGAGACGAGTCAGACTATATAGAACTAGAGGAGAGGAGTCAGACTATATAGAACTAGAGGAGAGGAGTCAGACTATATAGAACTAGAGGAGACGAGTCAGACTATATAGAACTAGAGGAGTCAGACTATATAGAACTAGAGGAGAGGAGTCAGACTATATAGAACTAGAGGAGAGGAGTCAGACTATATAGAACTAGAGGAGAGGAGTCAGACTATATAGAACTAGAGGAGAGGAGTCAGACTATATAGAACTAGAGGAGTCAGACTATATAGAACTAGAGGAGACGAGTCAGACTATATAGAACTAGAGGAGAGGAGTCAGACTATATAGAACTAGAGGAGAGGAGTCAGACTATATAGAACTAGAGGAGACGAGTCAGACTATATAGAACTAGAGGAGACGAGTCAGACTATATAGAACTAGAGGAGAGGAGTCAGACTATATAGAACTAGAGGAGAGGAGTCAGACTATATAGAACTAGAGGAGAGGAGTCAGACTCTATAGAACTAGAGGAGAGGAGTCAGACTATATCGAACTAGAGGAGAGGAGTCAGACTATATAGAACTAGAGGAGAGGAGTCAGACTATATAGAACTAGAGGAGAGGAGTCAGACTGTATAGAACTAGAGGAGACGAGTCTGACTATATAGAACTAGAGGAGAGGAGTCAGACTATATAGAACTAGAGGAGAGGAGTCAGACTATATAGAACTAGAGGAGACGAGTCAGACTATATAGAACTAGAGGAGAGGAGTCAGACTCTATAGAACTAGAGGAGAGGAGTCAGACTATATAGAACTAGAGGAGACGAGTCAGACTATATAGAACTAGAGGAGAGGAGTCAGACTATATAGAACTAGAGGAGACGAGTCAGACTATATAGAACTAGAGGAGACGAGTCTGACTATATAGAACTAGAGGAGATGCTGACTGACGGCTCCCTTGGCTCAGAGGGAATACCCTGTCTGTCTGTCAGGCATCTGTCCATCTCTGACTCCTCACCACAGAGGTCCACTGGCCACATTACCATGCTAACATCTCTGACTCCTCACCACAGAGTTCCACTGGCCACATTACCATGCTAACATCTCTGACTCCTCACCACAGCGTTCCACTGGCCACATTACCATGCTAACATCTCTGACTCCTCACCACAGAGTTCCACTGGCCACATTACCATGCTAACATCTCTGACTCCTCACCACAGAGTTCCACTGGCCACATTACCATGCTAACATCTCTGACTCCTCACCACAGAGTTCCACTGGCCACATTACCATGCTAACATCTCTGACTCCTCACCACAGAGTTCCACTGGCCACATTACCATGCTAACATCTCTGACTCCTCACCACAGCGTTCCACTGGCCACATTACCATGCTAACATCTCTGACTCCTCACCACAGAGTTCCACTGGCCACATTACCATGCTAACATCTCTGACTCCTCACCACAGAGTTCCACTGGCCACATTACCATGCTAACATCTCTGACTCCTCACCACAGAGTTCCACTGGCCACATTACCATCGTCACTCACAATAGGTGGAATACCCCAGGGTTCCTGTCCCACAACACCTGCATATATAACACATAGTATATATTACCGGTGATGACAGGCATGGCTGTGCAGTAGAAAGAGGGTTTTCTCTGCCTGCCCTTGGGTTCTATAGTGTGTGTATGTCAACTTTGACTCCCCTGGGGTTAAGAGCATGATCTTGTAAGTGTCTTTGACCAGCAGAACCAAGTACTGAACATGTAGAACAAGGACAATGATCCATTCGAGGGACAGACAGACACACAGACAATCCAACCTTACTGGACCCAGAGCTGGTCGTTCGCTGGTCAAGTTCAACTGACTGACTGACTGACTGACTGACTGACTGACTGACTGACTGCCTGCCACGTCAAGGGTACTACAGATCCGAGTGTGTGTGGACAGTTAGCCAACCGGACATGTGATTAATAATCGCTAATACGAGTCAGTAATAAGGGTTTAGTAGTTCATTGATGTTTCCAATGTCTGAAGTTTATGACTATATTATATAATAATTCACCTATAAAAACACCAAGGGGAGTCAGACTTATGTTTCGGTTTCTGTTGCTAAATGCGTAAATCTAAACAAGAGAGCGTGAGAGTGTTTGTGAGAGAGAGACGAGAGAAAGGGGGGTTCTTTATGGAACAGGAATCAGACGTGTCAGTCTGTCTCTCCACGGTCATTATCAAAGCTGCCGTGGTAATACGCTAGTTTGTTTTAGCTCCCTGGAAAATGAATCATACAGTGTTTGAAGCTGCTGCCTACCTCTCTCTCTCTCTTTTTGTCTATCTCTCTCCCCTCTCTTTTTGTCTCTCTCTCTCCCCTCTCTTTTTGTCTCTCTCTCTCTCCCCCCTCTCTCTTTTTTTCTCTCTCTCTCTCCCCCCTCCATCTCTCTCCCTCCCCCTCTCTCTCTTTTTGTCTCTGTCGCTCCCCCCTCCATCTCCCTCTCTCCCTCCCCCTCTCTCCTTTTGTCTCTCTCTCTAACCCCTCCATCTCTCGCTTTCCCTCCCCCCTCTCTCTTTTTGTCTCTCTCTCTCTCCCCCCACTCCATCCCCCTCTCTCTTTTTGTCTCTCTCTCTCTCCCTCCCCCCCTCCATCTCTCTCTCTCTCTCTCTCTCTCTGTTCCTTACTTTAATAATTAAATAACTCTATTCACCACTTTCTCAAACTCTTCCTCCATATTTTCTGTTTCTTTCTGTTTTACCCCGCCCCCCTCGCCCCCTCTTTTTCTCCATCACTCTCTCTGACTGAATCTTCCAGGCCTTGGGTCTGGACGAGCTCCACCTCAGGCCTGTGGTCAGTGAACCGTGCCCAGGAAACCAGGCCTGCCTCCTGGACAGCCATGAAAGAGAGGCAGGCTGCTTCACCGTGGCCCTGCATCTCTTTAGGTTGACCACAGTACCGGGGCTGGTCTAGCCTAGGCGTGAACTAGCCTGGTCCCAGATATGTTGGTGCTGTCTTTCCAACTACTGGTCATTCATGAGTTGGCAAGACAGCACAAACAGATCTGGAACCAGGCTAGAATCCTGTCTCTAATATGTAGGCAGTAATGCTAGTAGTCTTGCATTGCCTAATGGGGCTGTGCTCTGCTCTCAGGCTCTGCTGATGGAAGGTGTAGGACAGAGTCCGTTGACATGTATAGAATGGAATGTATCATTACTGAATACAAGCCAGTCAGTCAGTCAGTCAGCCGCACAGAGAGACAGAGACGGAGCACAGCCAGCCAGTCAGTCAGTCAGCCGCACAGAGAGACAGAGACGGAGCACAGCCAGCCAGTCAGTCAGTCAGCCGCACAGAGAGACAGAGACGGAGCACAGCCAGCCAGTCAGTCAGCCGCACAGAGAGACAGAGACGGAGCACAGCCAGCCAGTCAGTCAGCCGCACAGAGAGACAGAGACGGAGCACAGCCAGCCAGTCAGTCAGCCGCACAGAGAGACAGAGACGGAGCACAGCCAGTCAGTCAGTCAGCCGCACAGAGAGACAGAGACGGAGCACAGCCAGCCAGTCAGTCAGCCGCACAGAGAGACAGAGACGGAGCACAGCCAGCCAGTCAGTCAGCCGCACAGAGAGACAGAGACGGAGCACAGCCAGCCAGTCAGTCAGCCGCACAGAGAGACAGAGACGGAGCACAGCCAGCCAGTCAGTCAGCCGCACAGAGAGACAGAGACGGAGCACAGCCAGTCAGTCAGTCAGCCGCACAGAGAGACAGAGACGGAGCACAGCCAGTCAGCTAGACCCTGAGACACAGCCCAGCCAGCAGGCCAGCCAGTCAGTCAGCCAGTCAGAGACAGCATAGCCAACGATAGAGTCAGTCACACACTCCTCTTTCCTGGCGTGTTTTTTACGCGCTTTTTACGCGCTTCCCTGGAGTCCTTCTGATCCTAGAGAGGCTGAGACTTCACGGACTTACAGAGTCTACATATTGGAAAAGTTTCATGACTGGATCTGATGTGACAGTAGTAGTCGTCTTATAGAGGAGTAATAATACTACATAGAGGAGTTATAATACTACATAGAGGAGTTATAATACTACATAGAAGAGTTATAATACTACATAGAGGAGTTATAATACTACATAGAGGAGTTATACTACTACATAGAGGAGTTATAATACTACATAGAGGAGTTATAATACTACATAGAGGAGTTATAATACTACATAGAGGAGTTGATACACTACATAGAGGAGTAATAATACTACATTGAGGAGTTAATATATTACATGGATGAATAATAATTCTACATAGAAGAGTTATAATACTACATAGAGGAGTTATAAACACTACATAGAGGAGTTATAATACTACATAGACGAGTAATAATACTACATAGAGGAGGTATAATACTACATAGAGGAGTTATACGCGCTACATAGAGGACTTATGATACTACATAGAGGAGTTATAAACACTACATAGAGGAGTTAATACACTACATAGTACACTACATAGAATACACTACATAGAAGATCAATTACACATATCCCTCGCTGCTACGTCTCTTATTGGTGGCATCACTATTAGATCACTTGGGGTTAATCTCAGCAGGGACGGGGGGTTAATCTCAGCAGGGACGGGGTGTTATCTCAGCAGGGACGGGGTGTAAATCTCAGCAGGGACGGGGTGTAATCTCAACAGGGACGGGGTGTAATCTCAGCAGGGACGGGGTGTAAATCTCAACAGGGACGGGGTGTAAATCTCAACAGGGACGGGGTGTAAATCTCATCAGGGACGGGGTGTAAATCTCAACAGGGACGGGGTGTAAATCACAACAGGGACGGGGTGTAATCTCAGCAGGGACGGGGTGTAAATCTCAACAGGGACGGGGTGTAATCTCAGCAGGGACGGGGTGTAAATCTCAACAGGAACGGGGTGAAAATCTCAGCAGGGACGGGGTGTAATCTCAACAGGGACGGGGTGTAATCTCAGCAGGGACGGGGTGTAATCTCAACAGGGACGGGGTGTAATCTCAACAGGGACGGGGGGTTAATCTCAGCAGGGACTGGGGGTTAATCTCAGCAGGGACTGGGGGTTAATCTCAGCAGGGACTGGGGGTTAATCTCAGCAGGGACGGGGGGTTAATCTCAGCAGGGACGGGGGGTTAATCTCAGCAGGGACGGGGGGTTAATCTCAGCAGGGACAGGGGTTTAATATCAGCAGGGACGGGGTGTAAATCTCAGCAGGGACGGGGGGGTTAATCTCAGCAGGGACAGGGGGTTAATCTCAGCAGGGACTGGGGGTTAATCTCAGCAGGGACTGGGGGTTAATCTCAGCAGGGACTGGGGGTTAATCTCAGCGGGGGGGGGTTAATCTCAGCAGGGACTGGGGGTTAATCTCAGCAGGGACTGGGGGTTAATCTCAGCAGGGCCAGGGGGTTAATCTCAGCAGGGCCAGGGGGTTAATCTCAGCAGGGACTGGGGGTTAATCTCAGCAGGGACTGGGGGTTAATCTCAGCAGGGACAGGGGGAGACCAACGGAGACCTGGGAGGAGAGGAAGAGAGAGTTTCCTCTGTCGGCTAGCATGCCATTAAGAAAATTTACTGTACACAGTTTTCAAGGCTGGGGCTATTTCCTGTCTCACTCATTGTTTTGGGGTTGATGGAGTGCATCCTGCTAACCTGTATATTCCCATTAGAGACTAGCTCTGATACACTGCCTCCCACATGACACACTATTCCATATGTAGTGCACTAGTTCTGACCAGGGCATATAGGGAGTCCCATAGGGCTCTGGTCGAAGGTAGTCTATTTATAGGGAATAGGGTGCCATTTTGGGACAGAACCAGGCTCTGATATATAAAGTAGTGTTTGGATACAATGGAGTCAGACATGTTTTTCAGGGCAAAGCCTATTTTCCCTCCAAGCCAGTCATTTATTTATTCTGGGCCTCTCTCTGAGACATTTGGAGAGAAAAAAGGAAAAGGTGATTGCGTTGGAAGGGTTGGTTGGTTTTCCGGGGTTGGGACTGGGAGAAGTAGCAGAGCAGGGGCACTGCTGTGTGTTTTATGTGGTGTGTTGAGACTTGCCAGGTCATGCTGTCAGAGCCTCTGCCAGCCAGCAACTCTCTCTACCTCTCTCTCTCTCCATCTCTCTCTCCCTCCACCAACATGGCCGCTCTGGTTGTCTCTCTGAGGAGAGACTGCTGAGGATTATGGGATTAGTTGTGGTTTGTGTTGGAGGCCTTCCCCTTCAGTTCTCAGTACTAGTCCTACTCTCTGTTGGAGGGCTGCTAAGACTTGATGTGTGGCGGTACTTCTGTCTCTTCCTGGTGGTATGGTATAGTTTATGTTATTTCACCAGAAAGAAGAGCCGTGAGATACACTACATGGCCAAAAGTACGTGGACAACTGCTCGTCGAACATCTCATTCCAAAATCATGGGCATTAATATGGAGTTGGTCCCACCTTTGCTTCTATAATAGCCTCCACTCTTCTGGGAAGCCTTTCCACTAGATGTTGGAACCTTGCTGTGGGGACTTGCTTCCATACAGCCACAAGAGTATTAGTGAGGTCGGGCACTGATGTTGGGTGATTAGGCCTGGCTCACAGTCGGTGTTCAAATTCATCCCAAAGGTGTTCGATGTGGTTGAGGTCAGGGCTCTGTGCAGGCCAGTCAAGTCCTTCCACACCGATCTCGACAAACAATTTCTGTATGGACCTCGCTTTGTGCACGGGGGCATTGTCATGCTGAAACAGGAAAGGGCATTCCTTAAACTGTTGACACTAAGTTGGAAGCACAGAATCGTCTAGAATGTCATTGGCATCTGTAGCGTTAAGATTTCCCTTCCCTGGATCTAAGGGGCCTAGTTTGAACCCTGAAATCAGCCTCAGACCATTATTCCTCCTCCACCAAACTTTACAGTTGGCACTATGCATTGATTCGTCCGTTTGACTGCCAGGTGGTGAAGCGTGATTCATCACTCCAGAGAACAGGTTTCCACTGCTCCTGAGTTTAATGGCGGCCAGCTTTACACCACTCCAGCCAACGCTTGGCATTACGCATGGTGAACTTAGGCTTGTGTGTGGCTGCTCGGCCATGGAAACCCATTTCATGAAGCTCCCTATTGTGCTGACGTTGCTTCCAGAGGCAGTTTGGAACTTGGTAGTGAGTGTTGTAACCGAGGACAGACCATTTTTACGCGCTTCAGCACTCGGCAGTCCCATTCTGTGAGCTTGTGTGACCACTTTGTGGCTGAGCCGTTGTTGCTCCTAGATGTTTCCACTTCACAATAACAGCACTTCCAGATGACCAGGTCACCTCTAGCAGGGCAGAAATTTGACGAACTGACTTGTTGGAAAGGTGGCATCCTATGACGGTGCCACATTGAAAGTCACTGAGCTCTTGGCCATTCTACTGCCAATGTTTGTCTATGGAGATTACATGATTGTGTGCTCGATTTTATTCACCTGTCAGCAATTGGTGTGGCTGAAATAGCCAAATCCACTAATTTGAAGGGGTGTCCACATACTGCTGGAAATATAGTGTAGGTAGTGAGTTAACAGTAGTGTCTGTGGATCTGTGAGGTTCGTGCTGCTGGCTAGCTGTTTGAACTGCAGTAGTGTCTGTGGATCTGTGAGGTTCGTGCTGCTGGCTAGCTGTTTGAACTGCAGTAGTGTCTGTGGATCTGTGAGGTTCGTGCTGCTGGCTAGCTGTTTGAACTGCAGTAGTGTCTGTGGATCTGTGAGGTTCGTGCTGCTGGCTAGCTGTTTGAACTGCAGTAGTGTCTGTGGATCTGGGAGGTTCGTGCTGCTGGCTAGCTATTTGAACTGCAGTAGTGTCTGTGGATCTGTGAGGTTCGTGCTGCTGGCTAGCTGTTTGAACTGCAGTAGTGTCTGTGGATCTGGGAGGTTCGTGCTGCTGGCTAGCTGTTTGAACTGCAGTAGTGTCTGTGGATCTGTGAGGTTCGTGCTGCTGTCTAGCTGTTTGAACTGCAGTAGTGTCTGTGGATCTGGGAGGATCGTGCTGCTGGCTAGCTGTTTGAACTGCAGTAGTGTCTGTGGATCTGTGAGGTTCGTGCTGCTGTCTAGCTGTTTGAACTGCAGTAGTGTCTGTGGATCTGGGAGGTTCATGCTGCTGGCTAGCTATTTGAACTGCAGTAGTGTCTGGATCTGGGAGGTTCGTGCTGCTGGCTAGCTGTTTGAACTGCAGTAGTGTCTGTGGATCTGTGAGGTTCGTGCTGCTGGCTAGCTGTTTGAACTGCAGTAGTGTCTGTGGATCTGGGAGGTTCATGCTGCTGGCTAGCTATTTGAACTGCAGTAGTGTCTGTGGATCTGTGAGGTTCGTGCTGCTGGCTAGCTGTTTGAACTGCAGTAGTGTCTGTGGATCTGGGAGGATCGTGCTGCTGGCTAGCTGTTTGAACTGCAGTAGTGTCTGTGGATCTGGGAGGTTCGTGCTGCTGGCTAGCTGTTTGAACTGATTGAAAGACTCCCAGACCTCAGTGGTCCAGTGGGTCTTCATTTAGCCCGTGTGATTGACAGCTCTCACAGCTGCTCTCTGCTCAAACTGTGGTTGGTCTCTCATTCTAACACACGGTATTTTACCTCTGTCTCTCTCTCCCCTTCTCTCACACTCCCTCCTTCTTTCCGTTCAGACTCTCCAGACTCGGGGCCTTCATCCACAGAGACTGGAGGAACTACCTACTCGGCCCCTGTGGGGCTCTCAGGTAAGACGCAAGGCCATGGTTTTCATTTATCTCTCTCACTCTTTCTGTTGCTCTCTCTTTCTGTCTCCCACCCTCCCTCTGTCATGATGCTATGGCTAGCTGGAGGGGCCCCCACCCTCCCTCTGTCATGATGCTCTGGCTAGCTGGAGGGGCCCCCGCCCTCCCTCTGTCATGATGCTCTGGCTAGCTGGAGGGGCCCCCGCCCTCCCTCTGTCATGATGCTCTGGCTAGCTGGAGGGGCCCCCACCCTCCCTCTGTCATGATGCTCTGGCTAGCTGGAGGGGCCCCCACCCTCCCTCTGTCATGATGCTCTGGCTAGCTGGAGGGGCCCCCACCCTCCCTCTGTCATGATGCTCTGGCTAGCTGGAGGGGCCCCCACCCTCCCTCTGTCATGATGCTCTGACTAGCTGGAGGGGCCCCCGCCCTCCCTCTGTCATAATGCTCTGGCTAGCTGGAGGGGCCCCCGCCCTCCCTCTGTCATGATGCTCTGACTAGCTGGAGGGGCCCCCACCCTCCCTCTGTCATGATGCTCTGGCTAGCTGGAGGGGCCCCCGCCCTCCCTCTGTCATGATGCTCTGACTAGCTGGAGGGGCCCCCACCCTCCCTCGGTCATGATGCTCTGGCTAGCTGGAGGGGCCCCCACCCTCCCTCGGTCAAGATCTCTGGCCTCTTCTTCCTCTCTTAGCTGTAATACAGGAAGGAAGGCGTGTTCCTAGAGGTCCACATGAATTCCTTCTCCTCTCCTTCTGTTTCCTCTCTGTTTTGTTTGATGTAATCCAAACAGAAAAGGTTGTTTGCTTTAGGGAGCTCCGGCTAGTTTGTGTGTGTATGCGCATGTGTTTACGCTTTTCATGGTTTTGCGTTGGATGCGGATCTGAGCTGAGACATTTCCGTGTGTTTCTCTGTGAGGCGGTAATCATGTCATCAGTGGATGACAGTGGACCAAGCCGTCTGAAGCTGGGTGAAGCCTTATCATTACTGGACCCTCCATGGGGACATGAACACAAACATGCTGTAAAGGCTGTCTGTTAGATGGTTGGTAAAGGTTGTCTGTTAGATGGTTGTCTGTTAGATGGTTGGTAAAGGTTGTCTGTTAGATGGTTGTCTGTTAGATGGTTGTCTGTTAGATGGTTGGTAAAGGTTGTCTGTTAGATGGTTGTCTGTTAGATGGTTGGTAAAGGTTGTCTGTTAGATGGTTGGTAAAGGTTGTCTGTTAGATGGTTGGTAAAGGTTGTCTGTTAGATGGTTGGTAAAGGTTGTCTGTTAGATGGTTGGTAAAGGTTGTCTGTTAGATGGTTGGTAAAGGTTGTCTGTTAGATGGTTGGTAAAGGTTGTCTGTTAGATGGTTGGTAAAGGTTGTCTGTTAGATGGTTGGTAAAGGTTGTCTGTTAGATGGTTGGTAAAGGTTGTCTGTTAGATGGTTGGTAAAGGTTGTCTGTTAGATGGTTGGTAAAGGTTGTCTGTTAGATGGTTGTCTGTTAGATGGTTGGTAAAGGTTGTCTGTTAGATGGTTGGTAAAGGTTGGCTGTTCATGGGTTTGTTCTCAAAGCAACTGCCTTCTCTCTCTCTCTCTCTCTCTGTCTCCCTCTCTCTCTCTCTCTCCCTCTCTCTCTCTCTCTCCCTCTCTCTCTCTCTCTCTCTCCCTCTCTCTCTCTCTCTCCCTCTCTCTCTCTTTCTCTCTCTCAATTCAATGCAATTCAAGGGCTTTATTGGCATGGGAAACATATGTTAACATTGCTAAAACAAGTGAAATAGATAATAGACCAAAGTGAAAT